>NW_026607453.1:27500-40707 GCF_029890125.1 Rhinichthys klamathensis goyatoka
GGTCGGTTAGTGCTGGGTGAGTTTGGGGTGTTGGTTAGTGCTGGGTGAGTTTGGGGTGTTGGTTAGTGCTGGTTGAGTTTGGGGGGTCGGTTAGTGCTGGTTGAGTTTGGGGGGTTGGTTAGTGTGGGTGAGTTTGGGGGGTCGGTTAGTGCTGGGTGAGTTTGGGGGGGTTGGTTAGTGCTGGGTGAGTTTGGGGGGTCGGTTAGTGCTGGTTGAGTTTGGGGGGTCGGTTAGTGCTGGTTGAGTTTGGGGGGTTGGTTAGTGTGGGTGAGTTTGGGGGGTCGGTTAGTGCTGGGTGAGTTTGGGGGGGTTGGTTAGTGCTGGGTGAGTTTGGGGGGTCGGTTAGTGCTGGGTGAGTTTGGGGGGGTTGGTTAGTGTGGGTGAGTTTGGGGGGTCGGTTAGTGCTGGGTGAGTTTGGGGGGTTGGTTAGTGCTGGGTGAGTTTGGGGGGTTGGTTAGTGCTGGGTGAGTTTGGGGTGTTGGTTAGTGCTGGGTGAGTTTGGGGGGTTGGTTAGTGCTGGGTGAGTTTGGGGGGCGGTTAGTGCTGGGTGAGTTTGGGGTGTTGGTTAGTGCTGGGTGAGTTTGGGGGGGTTGGTTAGTGTGGGTGAGTTTGGGGGGTCGGTTAGTGCTGGGTGAGTTTGGGGGGTCGGTTAGTGTGGGTGAGTTTGGGGGGTCGGTTAGTGCTGGGTGAGTTTGGGGTGTTGGTTAGTGCTGGGTGAGTTTGGGGTGTTGGTTAGTGCTGGGTGAGTTTGGGGGGTCGGTTAGTGCTGGGTGAGTTTGGGGGGGTTGGTTAGTGCTGGGTGAGTTTGGGGGGGTTGGTTAGTGCTGGGTGAGTTTGGGGGGGTCGGTTAGTGCTGGGTGAGTTTGGGGGGGTTGGTTAGTGCTGGGTGAGTTTGGGGTGTTGGTTAGTGCTGGTTGAGTTTGGGGGGGTCGGTTAGTGCTGGGTGAGTTTGGGGAGTTGGTTAGTGCTGGGTGAGTTTGGGGGGGTCGGTTAGTGCTGGGTGAGTTTGGGGTGTTGGTTAGTGCTGGTTGAGTTTGGGGGGTTGGTTAGTGCTGGGTGAGTTTAGGGGGTCGGTTAGTGCTGGGTGAGTTTGGGGTGTTGGTTAGTGCTGGTTGAGTTTGGGGGGTTGGTTAGTGCTGGGTAAGTTTGGGGGGGTCGGTTAGTGCTGGGTGAGTTTGGGGTGTTGGTTAGTGCTGGTTGAGTTTGGGGGGTTGGTTAGTGCTGGGTGAGTTTGGGGGCGGTTAGTGCTGGTTGAGTTTGGGGGGTTGGTTAGTGCTGGTTGAGTTTAGGGGGTTGGTTAGTGCTGGGTGAGTTTAGGGGGTTGGTTAGTGCTGGGTGAGTTTGGGGGGTTGGTTAGTGCTGGGTGAGTTTAGGGGGTTGGTTAGTGCTGGGTGAGTTTGGGGGGCGGTTAGTGCTGGTTGAGTTTGGGGGGTTGGTTAGTGCTGGGTGAGTTTGGGGTGTTGGTTAGTGCTGGTTGAGTTTAGGGGGTTGGTTAGTGCTGGGTGAGTTTGGGGGGCGGTTAGTGCTGGTTGAGTTTGGGGGGTTGGTTAGTGCTGGGTGAGTTTGGGGGGCAGTTAGTGCTGGTTGAGTTTGGGGGGTTGGTTAGTGCTGGGTGAGTTTGGGGTGTTGGTTAGTGCTGGTTGAGTTTGGGGGGTCGGTTAGTGCTGGTTGAGTTTGGGGGGTCGGTTAGTGTGGGTGAGTTTGGGGGGGCGGTTAGTGCTGGGTGAGTTTGGGGTGTTGGTTAGTGCTGGGTGAGTTTGGGGTGTTGGTTAGTGCTGGTTGAGTTTGGGGGGTCGGTTAGTGCTGGTTGAGTTTGGGGGGTCGGTTAGTGTGGGTGAGTTTGGGGGGGCGGTTAGTGCTGGGTGAGTTTGGGGGCGGTTAGTGCTGGTTGAGTTTGGGGGGTTGGTTAGTGCTGGTTGAGTTTAGGGGGTTGGTTAGTGCTGGGTGAGTTTAGGGGGTTGGTTAGTGCTGGGTGAGTTTGGGGGGTTGGTTAGTGCTGGGTGAGTTTAGGGGGTTGGTTAGTGCTGGGTGAGTTTGGGGGGCGGTTAGTGCTGGTTGAGTTTGGGGGGTTGGTTAGTGCTGGGTGAGTTTGGGGTGTTGGTTAGTGCTGGTTGAGTTTAGGGGGTTGGTTAGTGCTGGGTGAGTTTGGGGGGCGGTTAGTGCTGGTTGAGTTTGGGGGGTTGGTTAGTGCTGGGTGAGTTTAGGGGGTTGGTTAGTGCTGGGTGAGTTTGGGGGGCAGTTAGTGCTGGTTGAGTTTGGGGGGTTGGTTAGTGCTGGGTGAGTTTGGGGTGTTGGTTAGTGCTGGTTGAGTTTGGGGGGTCGGTTAGTGCTGGTTGAGTTTGGGGGGTCGGTTAGTGTGGGTGAGTTTGGGGGGGCGGTTAGTGCTGGGTGAGTTTGGGGTGTTGGTTAGTGCTGGTTGAGTTTGGGGGGTTGGTTAGTGCTGGGTGAGTTTAGGGGGTTGGTTAGTGCTGGGTGAGTTTGGGGGGCGGTTAGTGCTGGTTGAGTTTGGGGGGTTGGTTAGTGCTGGGTGAGTTTAGGGGGTTGGTTAGTGCTGGGTGAGTTTGGGGGGCGGTTAGTGCTGGTTGAGTTTGGTGTGTTGGTTAGTGCTGGGTGAGTTTGGGGTGTTGGTTAGTGCTGGGTGAGTTTGGGGTGTTGGTTAGTGCTGGTTGAGTTTGGGGTGTTGGTTAGTGCTGGGTGAGTTTAGGGCATTAGTGCTGGGTGAGTTTAGAATGTTTGAATGGGTTAGTGTTGGGCTATTTGGGGTGTTGTAGGGCTGGTTGGGTCTGGATGGAATGGGATCAGGCATGCTGGGGTTTTTAGGATTTTAGGACTTTAGTTGAGTTTACAGTTCTACTTTATAAACTTTCCTTTGAATTCCAGAAATGAAATGCGTGTGAAGGAATGGCGATAATTAATTATTATTTCAACAAACTTTAATGTAAACGTTCTCAAAACTCCTCTTAAAAGTCAGAAGAGATTGTGATTTCTGTTTCTCATTGACAGACTTGCACACACATTGACCTTTGACCCTCATTCAGAAACTGCTGCTGTGCTGTGTCATGATCTAAAAAACAGCTAATAAACCTGATTTACCAACATTTGACCCAACATTTACTGTCTTACTGTCTCTCTCTCTCTCTCTCTCTCTCTCTCTCTCTCTCTCTCTCTCTCTCTCTCTCTCTCTCTCTCTCTCTCTGTCTCTTTCTCCCTCTGTAGCTCCTGAACTGGTCCTGAGGAAGGTTATCAATTTTTCTGACTGCACCGTGTGTTTGGATAAACGTAATGCGAGTGGGAAGATCGAGTTTTATCAGGACCCTCTGCTCTACAAATGTTCCTTCAGAACTCGTCTTCATTTCACCTACGACAACATCAATGCCAAAATCCCTGCCGTCATTAAAGTAAGAGAGTGTATCTATGGTGTGTCAGGATGGCGTTTGCGTTCACCTCGTCACTGTTGTTTCCGTGTGTGTGTGTGTGTGTGTGTGTGTTAAGGTTCACACGATGGTGGAGAGTCTGAAACTCTCTCTGACGGACCAGCAGCTGCCCATGTTCATCCGGCTGATGGAGTTGGGTGTTGCGCTGTATTACGGAGAGATGGGTGTCCATCGAGAGGGCGAGAGAGAAGAGAGTGGCTCACTTCGAGAGAGCGTCTCCGGTGAGTGAGACGAGCACTGCTCATCATTTCTCATTCAGTTTGTGTTGGTGTGTTTCTGAGGCTATAGAAACACACAGATCAACTCAATCCAGTGCATCTCTTTGAATGACATGAACTGAGCGTCTGTCTCTGTGTCTCTCTTCCCCTGTTCATGTGAATGTGGGTTTGCATAATTGATTCTGTTATTTTCGTTTTTATTACTGTGAAGCTGCTTTAAAACAGTCTGTAAATAGCTCTATAGAAATAAAGCTGACATGACTTGACTAGGTCTCAAAACAAAGAGAAACAAAGACTGAGAGATTTAATTAAATTTGATATATTATGCCTCTTTTCACTGGTTTCCCCAGAATGTGTCTGTGAAATTTCAGCTCCAAATCCTCCCAGATAATTTATTATAGCGTGTCAAATTTGCCCCTTTTTGGATGTGAGCAAAAACATGCCGTTTTAGTGTGTGTCCCTTTAAATGCAAATGAGCTTTAGCCCCGCCTCTGTTAAGAAGAGGGCGGAGGCTTTACACGAGCTTCAGAGACTCTGGCAATAACAACACAGGCCAATCTCACTGATCCAGAGTCAGGAGTAACAGCAGCGAGTGCAGCCTTACGGAGAGACTCAGGGAGAGCTTCACTTTTACACGTTTCTGAATGTTAGCGGAGACATTTCTGTAGTTGTTGTGGAGTTACACTGATCATCTCCTCATCATGTTGAACTCTTCCACAAGTGTCCACAGTTCCTGAGGTGTTTATAAGACAGCGCTGACATGTTCTGGTCAATAGTGTTCAGTGTCGTCTGTGCTCGACCACAGAACAGTTTCAGGCTTTGCTGGATCTTCTCCAGTGCGTTAGAACTGGTCTCTGTTGGCGCTCGCCGAACCCAATGTCGCTGGTGTGTGTGAACGTGCAGATTAAGGGCCGGTGATATTATAATAAGATCCTCTTCATACGTCAGAAGGAGCGAAATCTGATCGGCTTATTTTAGACATGCTTGCAGAGAAAGACTCACCAGAACAGAGTTACTGGGTTTCACTTTTCATGGTTTCTGTGTCGGTAGAAGCACCGGGACCCGATTATAGCACTATATAACACCGGCAAAGGCAGATTTTTATAATATGTCCCCTTTTATACATATCAGGAACTCTGTGAGAAGCGTCTGATCCCAGTCTGATCCTCACTGTCTCCTGCAGGTCTGATGGACGGCTCCGAAGCGTCTCTGACGGGTCAGTACTATCAGGACGAGGATGAAGATCAGGGTTGGGTGTCGTGGGCCTGGTCCTTCGTCCCGGCCATCGTGAGCGCAGAGGATGAGGAGGGTGAGAGCGAGTCCGGCTTCTACGCGGAGTCCACGGAGGCGGGTTCTGCCCGGCCCCTGCACAGGTCCCCCAGAGACCCTGTAGTGTCCGTCGGCTTCTACTGCACTAAAGCCTCACTCACCTTTAAGGTGAGAGAAACACCCAGAAATTACTCAAATCGCAGTAGTTCTCATGATATAAGAGAGGATTCTTAAAGGAGTTGTTCACTTTAAAATGAAAATTACCCCATTATTTACTCTCCCTCAATCCATCCTAGGTGTATATGACTTTCTTCTTTCAGATGAAAGAAAGAGTTATGTTAAAAAATATGGATGAATTCGCTTTTTTGAGCTTCAAACTGTTGGTTGCAATCCGCTGCCATTATCAACCTTGGAAGAGTCAGGGTGTTTATTATATAACTCTGATTGTGTTCGTCTGAAAGAAGAAAGTCATACACGGCTTGAGGGAGAGTAAATCATGGGCTAATGTTCATTTTAAAGTGAACTACTCCTTTAAATCGTGTCTGGTTTTGTCTGTAGCTCACGGAGAGTTGCTCTGAGAGCAGTTACTACAGCCCGCAGAAGCTGAAGTCCCGGGAGGTTCTGAGTGTGGAGCAAGAGGGAATCACAGTGGAGGTGAGAGACACACACACACACACACGAGCACATCGCCTGCTCCAGATCCCCTCCTGTGCTCACTGAGTGTGTGTCTGTGTGTGTTTCAGGCTCTGATGATGGGCGAGCCGTTCTTCGACTGTCAGGTGGGAGTCGTGGGTTGTCGCGCCGTGTGTCTGAAGGGCATTATGGGTGTTCGTGATTTTGAAGAGAACATGAACAGAAAAGAGGAGGTAATGGACTCACACACAACCTCAAACCTCCACCCTGATCATGCCGTGATGTTGAGTGTGTGTTTGCTGCTGTGATGTCGAGTGTGTGTTTGCCGTAGGAAGCCGTGATGTCGAGTGTGTGTTTGCCGTAGGATGCCGTGATGTCGAGTGTGTGTTTGCCGTAGGATGCCGTGATGTCGAGTGTGTGTTTGCCGTAGGATGCCGTGATGTCGAGTGTGTGTTTGCCGTAGGATGCCGTGATGTCGAGTGTGTGTTTGCCGTAGGATGCCGTGATGTCGAGTGTGTGTTTGCCGTAGGATGCCGTGATGTTGAGTGTGTGTTTGCCGTAGGATGCCGTGATGTCGAGTGTGTGTTTGCCGTAGGATGCCGTGATGTCGAGTGTGTGTTTGCCGTAGGATGCCGTGATGTCGAGTGTGTGTTTGCCGTAGGATGCCGTGATGTCGAGTGTGTGTTTGCCGTAGGATGCCGTGATGTCGAGTGTGTGTTTGCCGTAGGATGCCGTGATGTCGAGTGTGTGTTTGCCGTAGGATGCCGTGATGTCGAGTGTGTGTTTGCCGTAGGATGCCGTGATGTCGAGTGTGTGTTTGCCGTAGGATGCCGTGATGTTGAGTGTGTGTTTGCCGTAGGATGCCGTGATGTCGAGTGTGTGTTTGCCGTAGGATGCCGTGATGTCGAGTGTGTGTTTGCCGTAGGATGCCGTGATGTCGAGTGTGTGTTTGCCGTAGGATGCCGTGATGTCGAGTGTGTGTTTGCCGTAGGATGCCGTGATGTTGAGTGTGTGTTTGCCGTAGGATGCCGTGATGTCGAGTGTGTGTTTGCCGTAGGATGCCGTGATGTTGAGTGTGTGTTTGCCGTAGGATGCCGTGATGTCGAGTGTGTGTTTGCCGTAGGATGCCGTGATGTTGAGTGTGTGTTTGCCGTAGGATGCCGTGATGTCGAGTGTATGTTTGCCGTAGGATGCCGTGATGTCGAGTGTGTGTTTGCCGTAGGATGCCGTGATGTCGAGTGTGTGTTTGCCGTAGGATGCCGTGATGTTGAGTGTGTGTTTGCCGTAGGATGCCGTGATGTTGAGTGTGTGTTTGCCGTAGGATGCCGTGTTCTTCCGCTGCGGCGATACGCTGAGCGCTAAAGGCATGACGTACCTCACCAACTCACTGTTCGACTACCGCAGTCCTGAGAACAACGGAGTCCGTGCAGAGTTCATACTGGATGGAAACCTTCACAGGGTACGTGTGTGTGTGTGTGAGTGAGTGTGTGTGAGTGGATAAAACTGGATAAAAGCTTCTGCCAGATAAATTAATGTCAATGTAAATATATTCCATCAAAGCAGATCATGTTGTTTCTGGCGTAATGATGCAGATAATCTGTTGTTTCTCTTCACAAACAGTTGCAGTACTGCTGTAAACACTGATAGTGTGTGTGTGCGTAGTGATGGCTCTGGTCAGTGAAGGTTCAGTGTGTGTCTGTTCACAGGAGACGTTCACGGAGCAGGCGGGGCTTCAGCGATACGGGGCGTTCTACATGGATTACCTGTACACAATGGAGAACAGCAGCAGAGGTACCTCTCTCTCTCTCTCTTTCTCTCTCTCTCACACACACACACACACACACACACACACACAAACACTCTCTCTCTCTCTCTCCCCTGTCTGTCAGCCTGAGGAGGCGTTTGATGGACACACTAATAACTGCTGTCCTCTCGCTCACCTTCACCTGTCAGCTGCTCTTCCTCTATGAGTTTTACTTCATTAGTTGTCAGTTTTAAGGATAAAGATTCAAAACCAAGATATGGTTAAGAATATATTTGAGTAAGATAATATAGATCTATCCATCTATCCATCTATCTATCTATCTACAATATATTGCCAAAAGTATTGGGACACCCCTCCAAATCATTGAATTCAGGTGTGTTCCAATCACTCCATGGCCACTGTTGTATAAATCAAGCACTAGGCATGCAGACGCTTCTACACACATCTGTGAAAGAATGGGTCGCTCTCAGGAGCTTAGTGAACTCAAGCGTGGTACCATGATCGGTTGCCACCTGTGCAATAAGTCCATTCGTGAAATTTCCTCACTACTAAATATTCCACAGTCAACTGTTATTGGTATTATAACAAAGTGGAAGCAATTTGGGAACAATAGCAACTCAGCCACGTAAAATCCCAGAGCGTGTCAGCGCATGCTGAGGAACACAGTGTGCAGAATTTGCCAACTTTCTGCAGAGTCAACAGCTACAGACCTCCAAACTTCTGTGGCCTTCAGATTAGAAGATCAAGAAGAGTGTGTAGAGCTTCATGGAATGGGTTTCCATGACCAAGCAGCTGCATCCAAGCCTTACATCACCAAGTGCAATGCAAAGCGCGGGATGAAGTGGTGCAAAGCGTGGGGTGCAGTGGTGTAAAGCGTGGGATGCAGTGGTGTAAAGTGTGGGATGCAGTGGTGTAAAGTGGGGGATGTAGTGGAGTAAAGTGGGGGATGCAGTGGTGTGAAGCGTGGGATGCAGTGGTGTAAAGCTTGGGATGCAGTGGTGTGAAGCGGGGATGCAGTGGTGTAAAGTGGGGGATGCAGTGGTGTGAAGCATGGGATGCAGTGGTGTAAAGCTTGGGATGCAGTGGTGTAAAGCGTGGGATGCAGTGGTGTAAAGTGGGGAATGCAGTGGAGTAAAGCGGGAGATGCAGTGGTGTAAAGCTTGGGATGCAGTGTTGTAAAGCTTGGGGGATGCAGTGGTGTAAAGTGGGGGATGCAGTGGTGTAAAGCTTGGGATGCAGTGGAGTAAAGCTTGGGATGCAGTGGTGTAAAGCTTGGGATGCAGTGGTGTAGAGCGTGGGATGCAGTGGAGTAAAGCTTGGGATGCAGTGGTGGAAAGCGTGGGATGCAGTGGTGTAAAGCGTGGGATGCAGTGGTGTAAAGCTTGGGATGCAGTGGTGTAAAGTGTGGGATGCAGTGGAGTAAAGCTTGGGATGCAGTGGAGTAAGGCTTGGGATGCAGTGGTGTAAAGCGTGGGATGCAGTGGAGTAAAGCGTGGGATGCAGTGGTGTAAAGCGTGGGATGCAGTGGAGTAAGGCTTGGGATGCAGTGGTGTAAAGCGTGGGATGCAGTGGAGTAAAGCGTGGGATGCAGTGGTGTAAAGCGTGGGATGCAGTGGAGTAAAGCTTGGGATGCAGTGGAGTAAGGCTTGGGATGCAGTGGTGTAAAGCGTGGGATGCAGTGGTGTAAAGCGTGGGATGCAGTGGAGTAAAGCGTGGGATGCAGTGGTGTAAAGCTTGGGATGCAGTGGTGTGAAGCGGGGATGCAGTGGTGTAAAGCGGGGGATGCAGTGGTGTGAAGCGTGGGATGCAGTGGTGTAAAGCTTGGGATGCAGTGGAGTAAAGCGGGAGATGCAGTGGTGTAAAGCTTGGGATGCAGTGTTGTAAAGCTTGGGGGATGCAGTGGTGTAAAGTGGGGGATGCAGTGGTGTAAAGCTTGGGATGCAGTGGAGTAAAGCTTGGGATGCAGTGGTGTAAAGCTTGGGATGCAGTGGTGTAGAGCGTGGGATGCAGTGGAGTAAAGCTTGGGATGCAGTGGTGGAAAGCGTGGGATGCAGTGGTGTAAAGCGTGGGATGCAGTGGTGTAAAGCTTGGGATGCAGTGGTGTAAAGTGTGGGATGCAGTGGAGTAAAGCTTGGGATGCAGTGGAGTAAGGCTTGGGATGCAGTGGTGTAAAGCGTGGGATGCAGTGGAGTAAAGCGTGGGATGCAGTGGTGTAAAGCGTGGGATGCAGTGGAGTAAAGCGTGGGATGCAGTGGAGTAAGGCTTGGGATGCAGTGGTGTAAAGCGTGGGATGCAGTGGTGTAAAGCGTGGGATGCAGTGGAGTAAAGCGTGGGATGCAGTGGTGTAAAGCTTGGGATGCAGTGGTGTGAAGCGGGGATGCAGTGGAGTAAAGCTTGGGATGCAGTGGAGTAAGGCTTGGGATGCAGTTGTGTAAAGCGTGGGATGCAGTGGAGTAAAGTGTGGGATGCAGTGGTGTAAAGCGTGGGATGCAGTGGAGTAAAGCTTGGGATGCAGTGGAGTAAGGCTTGGGATGCAGTGGTGTAAAGCGTGGGATGCAGTGGTGTAAAGCATGGGATGCAGTGGAGTAAAGCGTGGGATGCAGTGGTGTAAAGCTTGGGATGCAGTGGTGTGAAGCGGGGATGCAGTGGTGTAAAGCGGGGGATGCAGTGGTGTGAAGCGTGGGATGCAGTGGTGTAAAGCGTGGGATGCAGTGGAGTAAAGCGTGGGATGCAGTGGTGTAAAGTGGGGAATGCAGTGGAGTAAAGCGGGAGATGCAGTGGTGTAAAGCTTGGGATGCAGTGGTGTAAAGCTTGGGATGCAGTGGTGTAAAGCGTGGGATGCAGTGGTGTAAAGTGGGGGATGCAGTGGTGTAAAGCGTGGGATGCAGTGGAGTAAAGCTTGGGATGCAGTGGTGTAAAGCTTGGGATGCAGTGGTGTAAAGTGTGGGATGCAGTGGAGTAAAGCGTGGGATGCAGTGGTGTAAAGCTTGGGATGCAGTGGTGTAAAGCGTGGGATGCAGTGGAGTAAAGCTTGGGATGCAGTGGAGTAAGGCTTGGGATGCAGTGGTGTAAAGCTTGGGATGCAGTGGTGTAAAGCGTGGGATGCAGTGGTGAAAAGCGTGGGATGCAGTGGAGTAAAGCGTGGGATGCAGTGGTGTAAAGCTTGGGATGCAGTGGTGTGAAGCGGGGATGCAGTGGTGTAAAGCGTGGGATCCGATGCAGTGGAGTAAAGCTTGGGATGCAGTGGAGTAAGGCTTGGGATGCAGTGGTGTAAAGCGTGGGATGCAGTGGAGTAAAGCGTGGGATGCAGTGGTGTAAAGCGTGGGATGCAGTGGAGTAAAGCTTGGGATGCAGTGGAGTAAGGCTTTGGATGCAGTGGTGTAAAGCGTGGGATGCAGTGGTGTAAAGCGTGGGATGCAGTGGAGTAAAGCGTGGGATGCAGTGGTGTAAAGCTTGGGATGCAGTGGTGTGAAGCGGGGGATGTAGTGGTGTAAAGCGAGGGATGCAGTGGTGTAAAGCGAGGGATGCAGTGGTGTAAAGTGGGGAATGCAGTGGAGTAAAGCTTGGGATGCAGTGGTGTAAAGCTTGGGATGCAGTGGTGTAAAGCGTGGGATGCAGTGGTGTAAAGTGGGAGATGCAGTGGTGTAAAGCGTGGGATGCAGTGGAGTAAAGCTTGGGATGCAGTGGTGTAAAGCTTGGGATGCAGTGGTGGAAAGCTTGGGATTTAGTGGTGTAAAGCGTGGGATGCAGTGGAGTAAAGCGTGGGATGCAGTGGTGTAAAGCTTGGGATGCAGTGGTGTAAAGCGTGGGATGCAGTGGAGTAAAGCTTGGGATGCAGTGGAGTAAGGCTTGGGATGCAGTGGTGTAAAGCTTGGGATGCAGTGGAGTAAAGCTTGGGATGCAGTGGAGTAAAGCGTGGGATGCAGTGGAGTAAAGCGAGGGATGCAGTGGAGTAAAGCGTGGGATGCAGTGGAGTAAAGCGTGGGATGCAGTGGAGTAAAGCGTGGGATGCAGTGGAGTAAAGCTTGGGATGCAGTGGTGTAAAGCGTGGGATGCAGTGGTGTAAAGCTTGGGATGCAGTGGAGTAAAGCGTGGGATGCAGTGGAGTAAAGCTTGGGATGCAGTGGAGTAAGGCTTGGGATGCAGTGGTGTAAAGCGTGGGATGCAGTGGTGTAAAGCTTGGGATGCAGTGGTGTAAAGCGTGGGATGCAGTGGTGTAAAGCGTGGGATGTAGTGGTGTAAAGCGGGGGATGCAGTGGTGTAAAGCGTGGGATGCAGTGGTGTAAAGCGGGGGATGTAGTGGTGTAAAGCGAGGGATGCAGTGGTGTAAAGCGTGGGATGCAGTGGAGTAAAGCGTGGGATGCAGTGGTGTAAAGCGTGGGATGCAGTGGTGTAAAGCGTGGGATGCAGTGGAGTAAAGCGTGGGATGCAGTGGTGTAAAGCGTGGGATGCAGTGGTGTAAAGCGTGGGATGCAGTGGTGTAAAGCGTGGGATGCAGTGGTGTAAAGCTGGTTTTGGCGGTTTCCAGGAGAACGGTACTTGCCTGACTGCATTGTGCCAAGTTTAAAGTTTGGTGGAGGGGGGATTATGGTGTGGGGTTGTTTTTCAGGGCTTGGCCTCTTAGTTCCAGTGAAAGGAACTCTTAATGCTTCAGCATACCAAGACATTTAGGACAATTTCATGCTCCCAACTTTGTGGGAAGAGTTTGTGGATGTTCCTGTTCCAGCATGACTGTGCTCCAGTGCACAAAGCAGGACCATAAACACATGGATGAGGAGTTTGGTGTGGAGGAACTGGACTGGCCTTCACAGAGTCCTCACCTCGACCCGATAGAACAGCTTAGGGATGAGTTAGAGCGGAGACTGAGAGCTTCTCGTCCAACATCCGTGCCTGACCTCACTAATGAGCTTCTAGAAGAATGGCCAATCATCCCCATAAACACACTAAACCTTGTGGAAAGCCTTCCCAGAAGAGTTTTAGCTGTTATAGCTGCAAAGATTGAGCCAACTCCATATTAAACCCTACGGATCAGGAATGGGATGTCATTAAAGTTCATGTGCCTGTAAAGGCAGACGTTCCAAAACTTTTGGCAGTATCTATCTATCTATCTATCTATCTATCTATCTATCTATCTATCTATCTATCTATCTATCTATCTATCTATCTATCTATCTATCCATCTATCCATCTATCCATCTTCCATTCTCATGCAGCACTGACGCTCACAGAACATTGTCCTAAAATGTTATGTTAGTGTTTCCTTTAATGCTGCAATTCCACTAGAATCTGGATATTTGTGTATAAATAATAGGATGTTGTTGCTGTTGAATAAATAACAGTGTCTGCTGTTGTTTGCGAGAGAAGAATGACAAGAAAAAGCCAAGACTACCAGCAGAAGAAACATTACATTTCACTGACATATCTGAATACAGATGAATCTCATTTACACCTTCATTTCATCATCAACTCCGCCTCGCGCTCTCTCTCTCTCCCCCTCCTCTCTCCCTCTCTCTCTCTCTCTCTCTCTCTCTCTCTCTCTCTCTCTCTCTCTCTCTCTCTCTCTCTCTCTCTCCCCCTCTCTCTCTCTCTCTCCCCCTCTCTCTCTCCCTCTCTCTCTCTCTCTCTCTCTCTCTCTCTCTCCCCCTCTCTCTCTCTCTCTCCCCCTCTCTCTCTCCCTCTCTCTCTCTCTCTCTCCCCCTCTCTCTCTCCCTCTCTCTCTCTCTCTCTCCCCCTCTCAATTCAATTCAAAATTGCTTTATTGGCATGACTGTACACAATACAATATTGCCAAAGCTTGGAATACATAAAGACATCAAAATAATAAAATATTATAATATGACTTAAATCTAAATGTACAAATTAAATTGATTGTACAAATTAACAGTGTA
>NW_026607454.1:0-46606 GCF_029890125.1 Rhinichthys klamathensis goyatoka
CAAAGCGCTTTACAATCATATCAGGGGTTCTCTCCTCAACCAGCACCAGTGTGCAGCATCCACTTGGATGATGCGACGATAGCCACAGTACAACGGCGCCAGTGCGCTCACCACACACCAGCTATAGTTGGAGAGGAGAGAGAGTGATAGAGCCAATTCAGTGGATGGGGATTATTAGGAGGCCATGATTGGCAGGGGCCAATGGGTGGAATGTGGCCAAGACACTGGGGTTACACCCCTACTCTTTACGAGGAAATATGAAAGCAGTGATATATTTTTTTCACATATAAAAACCCATTAATACAATATTTTATGTTATTTTTATTTTATTTATACCATTTTATCATTATTCTAAGGCAAATTTTACCTTGCTGTCACAAATAATGATATTTAGAAAGCAGAATACTAATATTTCAAATTTGGTTAATGTAAAAAATGTGGTTAATTGTTAAACATATTTCATTAATATACTACCATTCAAAGGTTTGGGGTTGGTAAGAGTTTTTTTTTTTTTTTTTTTTTTTACAGTTATTAAAGTTTTTGAAAGAAGTCTCTTATCCTCACCAAGGCTGCAATTATTTGATCATACAGTAAAAGTACATACAGTAAAAACAGTAATATTGTGAAATATTATTTAAATTACATTTTCTATTTTAACACATTTTAAAAATGTAATTTATTCCTATGATGGCAAAGCTGATGATTCAGAAGCTGTTACTCAGTATTCAGAATCACATTATCCTTCAGAAATCATTCTAATATGAGGATTTAGTGCTTCAAGAAACATTTCTTATTATCAATGTTGAAAACAGTTGTGGTGGTTAATATTTTTTGTGGAAGATATGATACATTGTTTAGATTCTGATGAATAGAAAGTTCAAAAGAAATGGCATTTATTTTGACTATATAAATTTCTTTACTGTCACTTCTGATCAGTTTAATGTATCCTTATCCAAATGAAATTAAAGTATTAATTTCTAATACTATCTAATCTAAGTAGGAATTTAAGTAGAAAAAAAATTCTTACTGACTCCTGTAGTGCACAAAGAGTCTTGGAGTCTCACAGCATCAAAGGCGATTTTTATATTGAATTCATAATCAGCCGAATAATATCCAAGAGACTTATCACAAGGCACCACTTACAGCACTTTCTGAAACATCTATAGATACTGTGTAACTTTAAATATTGACTCCTGACCTCTTTAGCATGGTTAACTTTCCTGAAAGAGAAACTTTTTCAAGACCCTTCACCAAGTCGTCTTCCAAATACCTAACAAACTTAGTTCCGCATTCATCTCATCTTCAGGAATTCTCTTGTGTCGTCTTCCAGAAAGGGTCAGAGAATTCCATCTCTTGCTTCTGGAACTCTTTTCCCCAGTGTTGGCATGTCCCTCATTAGCATGCCCCCTTCATTAGCCTTGTTAAAGTCTGGGGGTCTGGGCTGCTCTTTGTTCTCTGATCCCCCCACTGGATGATGCCAGGCATTCTCGTCCATCACACTGTCATTGGTTGATGCTCTTGGGGACCAGTCCATACCAGCCCATGCATATTCAACCGATACCCCACAAGCCCCCTAAAGCAGGACAAATGTGCCTCTGGTAAGGGAAACAGTGCCATATCAACCCCCCAAATATTAAAATGCACTAATAAAGACCACATGGATTCCCCTCAATAATGCGTCCCACGAGAAGGTCTGGGTAATTAAAGGCCTCGTGCCATATATGAACACCTATCATTCATCTCCAGAGTGGACATGCTCATACATACAAATTGCGTGCTGTTTTTTGAGTACTGTTGTAAGTTTAACCAACTAAACAACATTTTCTTTTCTGGCAAGAGAAGGACAGTTGGCTGTTTTGAAGCCCTAATTTACCTTACACTTCAAGGACAATCCAAATTTGTTTTGTCCTTTTGGAGATCTGACTGAAGAATGGAGGGATATAATTTTATATGAATTGGAAGGAGTGGAAATGAAGGGCAAGGCCTCAATAAATTCTCTTATTAGAAAAAAGAATCACAGTAATGAGTTTGATAAGGTAGAGCCCTCTCTACATTTGGTATTCCAGCACTGCTTTTGTTTGTAAGACAGGAGCAAATTGATACAAATAGAGGACAAAGGAAATACACAGAGCGTCGTGACTGAAATGCAACGTAGCTTTTTTCCAAGTGTTTGAAAAGGGCCAGCGAGTACGGCTTTACTGTTCCCCCGAAAAACGGAGGAGGGAGCAAACAGAATATGTGTTTCAAGGAAACTTTTAATTGTGTTTGGCAAATAAGCTTGTTTGTGTATGCAGGATCACATAGGTCGGCTCTGTGCACTTCAGGCCTCTTCAGAAAGTTGATTGTGCGTCAAATTGTGACAAGGGTGTGATGATTATGTGAATGAAAAGATGGGAAGCTAATTACAAGGCTCTCTTCGTTGTGTGAGAGTGGGTTTGGGAATAAGCTTTGTGCTTGGAGGGTGACAGGGGTCCTCGGGGATGTAGCACTCACCCTGGTTGTGTTCTTATTCTGTAATCAGTTTGTCAGCCTTTGTGTGTGTGTGTTTGTTTGTTGTAAATAGATGACATTAAGCAGAATGTTTTTCGCATACGATGCTATTTATTAAATTAAAACTAACAAAAGAGAAGTTCACAAAAGAGTTAACAAAAAATTCACACCAAGGATGATGATAACTGTAAAGTTTTAATAATCAGTCTAAAGTCCTAATGATAACGACATTGTTGGAATAACTTTCAGGGTAATTTTCCCCCCAGCTGATGAACGATTAAAAACATTGGCACCGACTTTAAAGACCTTAAACGTTGAAAGTGGCAGATGACATAACTGGCATGCTTATAACAAACAGAATGTTATCATCCATTGAAGTGGACTCTTATATAGTTATCATTATACTAAATTTCTTTGGTGTGAATGGAGCTTAAAGCTATTAAAAAATATATTTAAAAAGCTGTAACGATAATAAACTGTTCTTTTGAACATTTTTTTTTCTGTTTGGTAATGTATATAAAAATTCATTAAAAAAGGCACTTCTTCGATGATGCAGACCAAGTCAGGGTGATATAACTGTCCAGGAAACAAGAAATGATGTAATATAGAGGATCCTTGCATAACCTAATTTCTGTCATGACAACTTTTGTGTTTGAGTGTTTGGCATGGTAATGGGTATGACAATGTTGATTAGTTTGGTCTTGGCGGAATAGATCTGCTACGCTGCTGCTGCTGTTGGTTACTGTTGCTGCTGATGCAGAGCAAGTACAGGGCTGGCTACTGCCGATACATAGGCTACATGACACACTGCTGTGAGCAAGTAAGACACGCTGCTGCTGTACAATATAGCACACATGAATTACCCGGAGCAGATCTATACAGGTGGAACTGGGGAAGGGGAAGGGTTTCTGAAAGCGCGCTGCAAGTTAGTTAAACTAAAGTTAGTTAGTTCAGGTTGTAAAATCTCATATGGTGCAACTTCAATATTCAAATATTGTAAATCATATTTATAAATAAATTTTCCTTGAAAATACACTTAAAAACAATATTGGAAATGTAACAAATATTCGAAATGGTAATTTTGTTGATTTTGTCATTTAACTGAAATTTTGCATGAATGTTTTTTTTAAAACCCATATGAAACTATGAATTTAAAGTGTACTTGGATTTTTTTAAAGATTTTTTTTCTTTTCTTTATCATGGACGCTGTTATATGTCATTGACCTGTAAATTGGTTCTGAAATCATTTTCGTCTGCCTTTGGCGCTTGTCACGTCTACAGTCAGTCATTCAGAGATTTCTGACCGCTGAACCAAATTTTACCCCGGATTTTTCTTTTCCTCTTGCAGTAAAGCAGTCTTCAATAAAGTTCCTCAGAGCTGTAAGAAATATCATCATAAGCCTGTCATTTCCTCTGAAAGTCGTTAGCTCTTGGCCTCAGCGCGGGGTCCTAATAGCTTCAGTGTGAGAGATCTGAGGGAAGAGCCATGGCAGGTCTCAGTCTTTACCTGGAGGATGTCAGCGGGTGATGGAGCCCTACCAGTCGGTCCTTTTATTTGTTTAACTAATAAAAAGCCTCTTGCTTCCCCTGTAATTGCCCCCAAACTTCAGCAGGCTGGGGTCCGGAGGGGTAGGTGGGTTTGAGGAGGATAAGCCTCATTCGAGAGGTTTGTTAAGCAGCTTTACCCTCAGGAGACTAAGAGGGGCAGCAAAATGGACATCAGAGAGCGGGATGAAACAAAAACAGGGAGACCTGGCTAGACAGCCTGTACAAAATGTGCTTTTGTTTGTCATTTAAAGGTATTTTTTTCCTCATTAAAATGTTTAAAATTATGTGGACTATAACGACTCCAGGCAAAGCTTTTAGATTTTTATTTATTTATTAATTATTTTATATTCTTTCACAGATGTTAGATTTATATATTTCTGTTGTCCTGACTATATCTGCCATATTTTCTTTCTTAAAAAAATTAAAAGAACTCTTTTACACTTCGTAATTCGAATTAATCGTAATTTTACTTAATTAGATTTGTTGTTTTAGCTAATATAAATTGGGTACAACAGGCAGTGATATTTATTTAGTTATTTCTTTGATGTGTGAAACTAAATTAAACTAAGAAGAGCAAAGAAATATGGGCAAAAACCTGAGGAGCACAAACAGTTTACCAAAATCACTGGAAGGCTTTTCATTGTCTGCAGAGCAACTTTTAATTTTCCAGCATGTGATCACCGTGGACACAGTTAACCAAGCGAGCCCTTTTGCATTTGCATCTTGGAAGGAGGGAATGGAAAAAAAAAGGGAAAATAGGCTGAAGACGAGCAAACCTCATTGTCCCGTCCGTTAATCATTCACTCACCCCTCTGGCTTCAATAAAGGGTTATAAAAGAGTATAAAAGAACAATTTGGCCAGCCCAGCTGTGAATAGCCAGCTCATCAGATACACAATAGTTGAGTGACGGCTACCGTAATTTAGCGTGTGATCTCGGAAACGCCCCCCTCTACCTCAGTCTTTGTTTAACTCGTACGGCGATGGGACTTTCTTCACTTGGCCAGATGGGCAAATCCATAATGCAGAGAAGGGTTTAGGAGATCCCCCCCCCTCCTTTCCCCTCATCACTTCATCTTTCCCTCAGTGTACCCCATTCTAGCTTCACAAACTGGCCCATTACAGGCCAATGGGGGCTCCCTCTCGGCTAATTAAGCGCAGCTTTGCTAGTGCAGCGCGCAATGGGTTAGCGACCCCGCTGAAGCTCCAGCACCTGGGGATGCTACCTGTTACTCTACCCCTCCCGCCAGCCCTGCGGAGGGGACTCAGCTGTTGGGGACGGGCCCCTGGCCAGAGATGACTGGTGATGCATGGTGTTCATATTACATTGTGGATACACTGTTTTTCTAACAGACCCGATGGGCGGTTTTCTGTCTGTGTGTAGGGTGAACAATAGACAGGCGACTTCATTAACAATGGAGCTATGGATCTAATGGTGTCATAGTTTCATATACTCTTGGCATGTGGAATTGGTCTTTGTATTAGCAGTGGAATTTTGAATATATATATATATATTGTGTATAATTTCCAGTCAAGCTTTATTTGTGTTAAAATACACAAAAAGTGTGAAAATAAGATTTAATTGCGTGTATTTAGGATACATAAAATGCTAGCTTTGAAATTAGTTATGTAAGACAAATGTATTAAAATGTCATTTCTATCAATTTGTAATGTGTTGGAAATGTTCAGGACTTTCAGAATAAAATGACAAAATTCTCCTGTAAAGTATGTATGGTATATTCACTGTAGGACATTGTTAGTAGACCAAATAAACCAGTGAAAGTGTAAAAAGTGCCCAGAGTTAAACACTCTTGTATCTCAAATGAGATTGATGGACAATGGACATGCATTTCACTCTCTTTTAAAAGCAGTCTCATTTTAAGCTGACTTTTCAGTACTCGGAATGCAATTGATCACCACTGCAGATTTACAAACACCACAAACAAGATGGAATCTCTCACATGTGTGGAAGTGCTTTGTAAGGATTTGCTCAATGACAACAGCCGTTCCATCTGCAAATTGCCTTGCGAATAAGTCGAAATTCTTCTCCGAGGGACTTGATCAGACTAGCATTGATTTTCCGCAAGGTTAATTCACCTGCAGAGGTCTGTCCTTCTCAACAGGCAGTCGAAAGGCAGTTTTCCAGAAGCCAAGCCAATCACTGGACTCCAATTCCCTTTCATTTTGGAGCAAAAACAAGTAGTTCATCTTTCCTCAACAGTCAATACAGAGCCCTCTTTTGTTTCGTCAGCCTTGATTGAGATGAACTCTCCTGTGTTCAAAATGAGATACACTGATTGTAGGAGAGCGAGGGGCTTTGCTAAGTACCGGTGAGGTCTTTCAAAATTGTGAATGCTAAAGCAGAATGCTGTGCTCAATTCAGAGCTAGTTATTTGCTGATTTAAGCTCTAAGCTTCAGACACAGACATGAGCCAGACATGGTCTGTAGGTTTTTTTTCCCCCCTCAAATTTGCACCTCATTTTAGACAGGGGTGCTGCTCTATGCATATTTAAATGAGTGTTTAGCATTTTCACAAATTAGCTTTTTAGAAAAAAAGGGGGAATTAAAATAAAATGAGGGATTGAGGCAAAAAAAGGATGATAATGCAAATGTCTGAAAGGCATGAATCAAGGGGGCGTGCTTTCCAAGCTAATATCCATGGGGTTACGGCTAATTGTGCCATTGTTGTGCGATTATGCTGAGTTTGCTCAGCGTTTATGGAGAGTTAACTCTGTTGACTGAGGAACAGGGTTTGTTTGAGTTCTTTACACCTTTGCCCCCAGTGTTCCCCAGGCCACCTAGCAGCCAATAGTCCCTTGGTACCCCAACATATTGCTTCTGTCACCCTGACCTGCTTCCCTGACTTAATGTCCACAAAAGAGGGAATCAGGTTATGTGACATGCTCTACTGTGAGCTGTAGACGCAATGAGCCATTTGTGGAGAAATACGATTTTGACTTATGTTATTTTTGATAAAACAAGGTCTCTGATTTCATGTTATGTCAGTTTTATTAACAGCAATAATTGTTTTGGTGCTCTTTAATGCGTTGTGACAGATTGCGAAACGATCATCTCTTCCTCTTTACTACTAGTTATAGCATGGAAAAAACGTGAATGAACAGATACAGTTAACTTACTGAAACGTATAATCTGTCTTTTAATCGCAGTGTTTCAACTGTAGAAAGATGTCAGTAAAACAGCTTGTGAACAACGACATATGAATTTACATTTACCTCAGAAAAGTTCAAAACCCATAGCTGGTAACTTTAGCTATAAGCAGATTGCTAAAATCATAAATGTATTGTTAAGGTGTGGTCACTTTTACTGTTGTTTGTCGAATTTTGTCGCAACGGGGTCACGCAAATTCGACGTGTTGACCAACACTTCTGTGTGAGCTGTGCTTTATACATTGATATACTGTTGACAATGGACCAAAATTGCACCGATGTGGCCGCACCTTTAAAAATAAACACTATAATATTAATGCATTATATTTTTCCTCAACCTGTTATTGATGTCTTAATCATTTATGTATTTTTTAAATAAATATCCTAATTATGTCAAATGTCTGAAATTGTCTGAAATCTTTAGAGGACATTTTCTCAAAAACAAGTTTTTGTGACAGCCACCATTTAAATGATTATTATTTCGACTATGGTTTGGAGTAGAAGCATAATAATTACATCAAAACATTTTTTATTCAGTGCAAAAAAAAAAACTGATGGAGCAGGTCATATATGTGCTTGTCAACAGTTTTTTTTGTTGTCTCTAGAAGCAGATGAACTGTTGAAGAACCTTTCCATGGCGTGGCATTTCCTCTCAAGAGAAAATGAACATTCTGCTCAGGCTGGATTGAGAAGGAAAGGACCAATTATATCTCTTGGCATATGGGCAAAGCAGCCTAATGATGAGGAAGACCAAATGCTTAGCCATCAAAGGTCAGAACCTGTTTGTGCCAGAGCCAAAAGACACCCAATTACAAAAAGGGTTTTTACCCTGCTGGAGCTTTTACATCCAGCTGTGGGACCTGGTGGCTGCACCTGGATTCTGGGCTCCCCAAGATCACCAATCTGTCAGATGGTCCCACTTCACACAAACCCAGGTCCAGCGCGTCATCCAAACCTCATGACAGGTCCGTAACATAAGTATCCCAGCAGAGAGCTATACCAGACCCGGGCACAGCTGCTTCAGACAGCCCTGGCACAGCTTGGCATCCTGGCGGTGATCTTTATTATCTTAGCTGGAGGTCTTTTGAGAGAATGTGTCCCTCACGTCCATACCCTAGACAGACCAGACACATCTCTATATGTTTCACCATGAGCACGATGGCACGTGTCAGCTTGCTGTGTGTGTGTGTGCGAGCTCACATGTCAACATGCCCACTGATTATTCTGCTCTTAAATCATGTGTATAACCTTCTGTTTTGCTACATGAATTATTTAGTATCTTCCCGTTTAGAAGAGAGATATAAAATATGCTGAATATAATGCAGATATTCACTGTCTTGATGAGACTATAACTGACGTTTTTGCACTCCAAATGGCTGCATACGTTCTTATTATGGCTGTCTATTTAACGTGAAAATTTAGAGCAGTTAAATACTGACCCATAAATTAATACTTACAGCAAACAATATATGCATATTTTATATATTTTTATTTGTATTGAAATTAATTAATTAATTAATTATAAATAAATAATAAATAAATACATTACAAGTTAAAAATCTATAATATAATAAATATGAAATATAAAATCAAATGTATGTACTATTTTATGATTAGCAAGTAAATACATATACTGTACATTAAAAAAAAAAAAATTTAATCCAAATATGCATATATCATTTGCTGGTTGTATTATTATGTTTTTATATATATATATATATATATATATATATATATATATATATATATATATATACAGTATATACACACACACACACACATATACATACATACATACATACATATATACACACACTGTAAAAAGTGATCAGTTGACTTAAAAAAATTAGGGAAACCCGTTGCCTTAAAATTAAGTAAATAAACCATGCGTAATTGAAAAAAATGTGTTGTGTGAACGACAATTCCAAGTTACTCTGACAAGTACTGTAAAAGTTATTGAAACAAAAGAAAATGTTGTGATAACTTTTTAGTTTAAGTTGGACTAACTTTAATCTTATTCAATTGCAATTACTTAAAATGTCAATCTACTAACAAGTATCTCATAGTTGACTTGACAGCCATAGTTCTTCGATATTTGAGACTATAACAACGAACAACGGCAGACTTATAGTTCATTGGAATCAATTCGGTGACACAAAAACACAAATTAAAATCTCTGGCAGCTGGCATTACAAAGAACAAGTCTAATAGTCTTTCAAGAAAACAAAGCCTGCGTTTCCTCACTGCTCTTCCGGCGGTGTAAAGTTTTATCAATGATGTGCTGGTCTATGTGTCTTTTAATTGAGTCAGACTGATTCCTCTGGAGTCCACAGAGAGAGTGGAAGAATCTGTGGTAATGAGTCTTCGATTGTGCCGGTGTCGAGCAGGTAAAGGGAAAACGGCATGGTTGCTGTCTTGAGCGCAGTATCGATTTCTCTCACAGAGCTCTCTAGTCGTGATGTGACTGTTAGGGGCCATTTTTAAAGGATTGTATAGGATTCCAGAGAGAGAGAGCAGAAAACTGAATCTTTAAACCAGCAAGGTGCCGCTGCTAACAGCCTGGTAAATGGCATTAAATAAAGTTCTTCTGTTGTAGAGTAGTCTGCATTGATGTTAAAACTACTATGATGTGCTAATCCTGTGTTAGTGTAGATGTTATATTCGTTAATACAAATCCCGAGAAAGATCCTGAACAGGTTGCCTCACTTTTTCTTTTGGATTGTGATGCTTTGGACCATGTATTCCCTAGTCAGAACTTTTGCATTTTTATTTTTGATATACAGTAAATTGCCAAAAGTATATGCATCTAATTATATTTGATTTCAAAACCATTTATATGGCTATATGCTTGATTTTATGCACCTGTTAGTGCTAAACATAGCTGAAATAGTAAACAAGGTGTCTGCAAAGTTTTGCCTTTATATTTTGAGTCTTTATATAGTTCAGAAACATTTAAAGTCATTTCTGTCTGAGGTTTTTCAGTTGGATTGGTGAAACAACAAACTTCCTCAGTAAAAATTGTGAATTTGTGGCACTATTATATGTCTTAGTACACATGAGAGAACAGTAACTCCATGTTGGGGTCCACAGAGGAGAGAATATGATCATAACAAGATCATTATGCTCTCCCTAGCCAAAGGCACTTCATTTCTGATGACTTTTTATTTTTCATGTTTTATGCTTCATATAAATTGTACAGCACTGTTTGGTGTAGAAATGATCAAGGTATCTGCTTTGCATCTTTAACATGTTCCGATTTTACATATTATGGGTTGGGTTTGGTTATTTGTTGAATGACTGTGCACATCAGAAGCATGTTGGAGAATGAAACATTCAGTGATGAGCATGCAAGCTGTGCATGTCCTTTAACTTCACACAGAGCTTTAAAGTTTGACATAGCAAAAGAATGACTACTGTATTGGTTTCATCTTTCTAAGAGAATTAGGTTATGGATAGTCTCGCGTTTCCATAGCAGCCACATTCAGTGCGTATCACATCTATTGACAAGCTGATGAGCTATTTGTGGTGCATTCCGAGGAAACTGCTGCATTAGTGAACTGCTGTTTGCAGGATCAAAGTTCATTAATACGAGTGTGATGTTTTGTTCACATAGCATCTTTACATATAGTCCTATACGAAAGAACTACAAACGAGATCTCTTTGAGGTCTCATTTGTTTTTCCCAGACTGTAATGAGATCAAATGGAGAACAAATGGAGACTTTTGCCTTCAGATATTTTTTCTTAGAAAAAGATTTGAATAGCCTTATGTCTCCATTGAGGTTTCAAATAAGTCTCAACCTGTGCTCAAATTTGGCAAGATGCCAAAGTTTTTTATGCTTTTTTTTACATGTTCAACTGTCTTTAGTGTATAATCTTGTTGTATGAGTATAAAAAAGGTCTGCAAAGTTGCTAAGCATGAAGACCACTCTAAAGGGAGTTGTTCTCTATAGCAATTTTCTTAACTCCATGAAACATCTCGATTGAGTTTTCTTCCGGGAACATAGACATCACAATATTCCTCATTTAAATAATTCCCGCCTATATATACGCAAGAAAGGCGAGGCCTGGTTGAGTTGTGTTAGTAGTGTGTTGTCGCCATGTCCAAGAAACACTGTTTTTTTTTGTTTTTTTTTCAGAAGCTGAAATATGTGATTATGGGAAGGGGTGTGACATTTCCGAAACAAGCTCAAAGTGGTTGACTAATCACAACACACTTGTCGAGCCGACCAATCAGAGCACATTGCGCTTTACAGGAGGAAGGAGATATGTTCGACTTGAAGCGCCACTGCAAAGACTTTATATACAGAAAGACGGTACACTAGTATTACCATGAATGGGAGAAAGTGCAACGCACAATATGGCAGAATAAGTCCCACCTTCTAAATAAGAGCCAATTGCCGATTGGTAAAGTCATCGTGTCACTGCAGCTGCCTTTAGAAGCTCCGGTTCCTATAGAAACAGTCAGTGTTTTGAGCCGCGCGCTTAGGACTCCACATTCAAAGAGATAGAAGCTTCACTTGCAAAGATGGCTGCCGAGTGAAATTATTGGTCTTAAAGGGACTTTGACGCTGTGCAGAGCAGACTGATCTGTGTATGACATCAAAGTATCATGAGAGCAATTAGAGAGCAGACGGCTCCATATGCTTTCGAATCGCTCTCGCGCTACTTGGTCTGGGCAGCACCACTTCAAGTCAAACACACCAAGGAACTAAACAGAGCGTTACTGACAGACTGGGAAGAGAGGTGCTGCAACAATGTAAAATGTGTGAAAAATAATGTATTTTTTGAACATTCAATCACGAAAACCTATTCTAGTAGACCCCGAAAACAAAATCAAGACTTTATAAAATATGTATAATATGGCCTCTTTAAATTAAATGTCAGAGATTTCAATATGAACATTTGATTAACAATAAATGTATTGTAAGCCTCTGAGAACATCCTTCAAATGTAATAGAAATGAGAAAAGGTTTATATTTAAATTAACCTTTATTGAGAACTTATGGGCTGTGAAAGAGCAACCTTTGAGCAATAATAGTTTTTTATTTTATTTTTATTTAATGTAATCAAAAGAATTTTGAAAGCCATATCAATAAAAATGTAAAAACTTGAACTAAAAAAAATGAACATTTTCTGAACATTTAGCATGATAGTATGAATTATACTCTTTGAAGTACTGTGTGAACACCATAGTATATGATTATGATAATCATGCAGCACCATGGACTATATTAAAGTACTATGGTATTACCATCTGATACCCTCACTGCGCAAAAGTACCGTCACATCTCTTCTGTGTAAAGTCTTGCAGTCTGTGAAATCCCCCTAACTCTGTGAAGATTGGCACCCTGTGTTGAAGCCTTTGGCACATCTACCCCATGAATACAAAACATCACTGACAGAAACGGGGGCTGGGCTGAAAACTTCCTCTCCGAAAGTGCTCGATGGGGGTCGTCACGCTAACTTTGTACCACGGATGCGTCCCTTTGTCTCGCGACGAACAGGGGACGGGCCGCACTAATGGGCAGCACACTGATCCTGTCAAGCGCCGTATCCAAAGCACATGAGTCCAGTGAGAACGCCTCATACACGCATTCACATACATACATGCATGCACACGTAACAATCCCAGCGCCCTCCTGCTGAGTGTTGTGTGGACATGCACAAAAGCCTTTTCTCACAGGAATGACACCGTTCAGTCCTGTGCATATGGTGATGTGCACAAGAAAACAGATGGAGGAAATCGTTTTTTTTCCTGTGTCCTTTTTTAAATGTGTGGATGAAACACCATTTGATTCTCAATCTGATACTTGTTTACAAAGGAGAGGCATCTGTTCTTTCAAAGCTCAAGAACAGAGAAAATGCAGACTGTACACATTTCCAACTGTAAAAGTTGTCCTTGTCTGTGCAAAAGTCACCAACACAATGGTTGCTAAGACATTCAGAGTGTTTTCAGTGCATTACTATGGTGTCCAGGTGTTGTGGTTGCTTATGGCACAAGTCAAATCAGTCCACCCAAGGTCTCTATGGTGCGTAGGTATGACTCTGGTCCCACCTTCCATGTAATTCATATGGGACTTTTTCTAAAGATATAGAAGATATATATCGCAAGAACACGCAAAAGGGAACTCAATTCGTTACTCGCGTGCTGTGGGAAGTATTCTGTGCGCAAACATCCGTAGCGCGGCCATCCGAAATCTGCATCTCAGTCAGCGCGCGAATACTGAATTGAACTCTTTCACGTCGTCTTGCAGTTAAAAAATGCCCGTATTGGCAAGTTTCCTCGTAAACATAGTCAGTTATGTCTTAAGTGAACATAAACAGTTGAGAAGGAAAACTCATGTGTATCAGTATATTGGATCCGTGCATTATCTCTTAAAGTGACAGCAGCTTGATATATACATTAATGTTAATCAAACAACAAAAAGACAATGAAAAATCACTCACTGCTCTTGACTGAATAACTTTTGTAACTTTAATTAATGACTAATACATGTTAAATCTATAGTGAAGACTATGCAGTGTTATTTTACATTTGATTACTTTATTACATTTTTGTACCTGAAAATTGTGAATTTTCACTGTTATCTAAAATTTTGGTGTCATTACTGCCCGTTTTTGCAAAAACAGTTTCATGGCTAGTAAAAAATATTTATGGCCGGTAAATTTTCTTAAGTCACTGGCATGCAGGTGTGGCAAAAATGTATATTATATATATATATATATATATATATATATATATATATATATATATATTCGTGCTGTCAAACGATTAAAATATTTAATCGCGATTAATCGCATTAATGTCATAGTTAACTCGCGATTAATCGCAATTAATCGCACATTTGTATCTATTCTAAATGTCTCTTGATTTCGTTTTGTCCCATTATTTTTTATATAGGCAGATAACAAAACAATAAAAAATTGGTTCTGAACATTGGTTAACGTATACCCAAAAAAAACTCTGTCGGTTATAAACCTGCAACATTTTTCAACCGCTTCATTGTCCACTAGGTGAAAATTGCCTGTCTGAATAGCACATCCCTCCCAAACTAGCCGTACTATTTTAGGTATCATTCATGTGAATATTTATGCATCAGAAACTAGTAATGCTGAGGGGTTTGTTAAAATCCCCAACCTTAAGTAATAAGCAACTTCAAATCGACTGAAGAAATCGCCACAGATTGGATTCATAAAACTGGCAATAGAACAAAAAACATCTCCACTGATTCCAACTGCTACCCAGAACAACACTTCAGACAAATGTCCTCTTTTAGGATTTCCAACACACAGCCGAGCCCTCTGAGATTTCTCTAAAGTGGAAATGCTGTAAAAAGTCTATTACTGTAGGAGCACATCACAGTGTGAGATCACAGTGGGCTGCTTGTTGTCAAAAGACAATGTAGCAGTAATTGACACATCAGCTTTTGCCATATTGCCAGACGGCTGGAGTTTGTGCTGCATCATGTTTGTTTGTTTGCGCGTGTGTCTGCGGGAATACATGCACATGTATACGGATCCGCCGGCGGGACAGTGTATCGTCCGGTTCATGTACGCCTCCAGGGATGATTATTAATCCAATAATTAAACATTTATTGCCAACAGCACCTGCTCTCCCTTCTTTTCGGTGACCCCTGGGGACTCAATCACACCATCACAGGAAGCCAGAGGATAGGAAGAGGAGAGGGAGGGGGTGAGGGAGGAGGGAGAGCGAGACGGAGCGAGGGATAGTGGGAGGGGTGGGGGAAAAAGAGCAGCGATTCGGGAGGGTCATCAGATAGCCAGATTCTTTCACACCAGCGAGGTGTTATTGTGCAGAAGGACAAACGTGTGTGAAGTTATGTGACTCCAGAACAAAGGACAAAAGACGAGGACCAATTTTAACACGTTCCACAAGAGAAGAACAACAGAAGGATGAAAGAGGGGCGCCCCCCTTCATCGAGACGTCCCTCCGAGTGCTGACAACTAACGAGAAAAGTTTTCTCCTTTTGCCCGAATGGACTTTTATTGTCTTTTTCGTGATTGTTGCCAAAAGGACTGAATTAAGGAAACAAGACTGTGCATTTCTTCCGCCCTGGTAGAGTGAGGAACTCGAGCATCTACTCTCACTCCGAGAGCGAGAGGACTGTGAAACCCGTTACAGGAGAGAGAGATAGAAGAGCAGATTTTAGAGGAAGAGGGGCAGCGTCCCTCCGCTGCTACAGCAGAGATGCTGCGTTACCTGATAAAGACGCTTCTACAGATGAATCTGTTCACTGATACCATCCGTGACGCCACCAACGGAACCGACCTGTTCTTCAACATCTCCTCCATCCCATCCTTCAACTCGTCTCTGCTGGACTGGGCCAACTTCACTGGTCTCAATGGTGAGCACCAATCTGTGTCTAAAATGTTTCACTGCAGAGTTAAGAGTCATGAAAATTGTAACACTTTACGATAAGGCTGTATGCTTAATGAACAATTCTGAATTCTAAATTTGAAATATACATAAATAACATATTAAAAGCTATAATAATGTTATTTTATAAATATTATGTCAATGTTAAATATTATAAATGTATATATTCATGCATGAAGTAATGATAAAATAAACTTTTGATCAAGACTAATACATGCTCTAAAATTATTGTTAATTAATTGTTAGCTCATGTTAAATTCAACCTTATTGTAAAATCATAAGAAAAGTATAATTTTTTATTTATTATCATTCTGAGATATAACTTTCGTTCTGAGATTGATGTATTATGTATCACTGCGCATCTGAGATCTTACGTTTCTCAGATCCTCGGAAAAAGTTTTTTTTTAATATTGTACAGGTTAGAAATGTGTATCAAATGAGTAGATTTGTTCTTAGATATAATCTGATGACTGTGATTCTTGCGTATGATATTTATTTGATATTAGAATTAATGTGCTTGCTAGTTGCTGAGATATTTATGGGGCATTGAGCTACTTTTGGCACACATTTTATTTCAGTAGACTTGCAGTATATTAAATCAGAAAGTTGTCTGGACAAAGTCAGTCAGAACTCGTGCTTGAAATGATTCATTTGATTCACTGCATTTGTCTAAAGCTCTCATGGAACCACAAACACACTCAGTGTGGCTCAATATTGACGGGATGCTTAACTTAATTTTCTAATCAATTGAGCATAGATCCAGCTGAAGATCTGGCCAGAATATTAAATAAGCAGAATATTGAATCCTTCAAACTGTCCCGAGCAGCAGTGCCCAGATGATGTGATTTGCGAGGTCCTGTTGAAATGTGGTTATCTCTTCCAGAAGCGTTCTATGAATTCATGGTGAATCTGAATGGATGTATTTCCTCCATTGTCAGCGAGTGTGTGTCAGCGTGTCTTTAAACAGTGTGTGTAATGGGAATCTCCCGCTGTGGTGGGTAATGACAGAGAGCTGAGTGAGTGTGTGTGTTTTAAGGTAATTGGGAGGAGGTTATTTTACCTTGATGCCTGTTTAATGAGCTTTCATGTATGTGGCAGTGTTCAGATCAATAACACATCCTTCCTAAACACACGCCTCCATTCATACTCGTCACACTCTGGCTTATTTTCTCAATCTCTCAGACTCTCTCACTTACTGTCATCTCACACTCAGTTCACACAGCATCTCAGTTCTTTTTCCTTTCTTTTCGTTATGATCTTTTCTTTTCTTTCCATCTGTCCATCCACCTTCTTTCCTTCATTCATTCCTTTATTTATTAATTCCTTCTTTCCATCCATAATTTTACTTCCCTTCTTATTTCTTTCTTTCATCCTTCTTTCTTTCCTTCCATCCATGCATCCTTTCTTTCCATCCATCCATCCATCCATCCATCCATCCATCCATCCATCCATCCATCCATCCATCTTTCTTTCTTTCTTTCTTTCTTTCTTTCTTTCTTTCTTTCTTTCTTTCTTTCTCATTCTCGCCTTCCTTCATTTCTTTATTTCCTTCCTTCTAAAATTCTTTCTTTCTTTCTTTCTTTCTTTCTTTCTTTCTTTCTTTCTTTCTTTCTTTCTTTCTTTCTTTCTTTCTTTCTTTCTTTCTTTCTTTCTTTCTTTCTTTCTTCCATCCATCCATCTTTCTTTCCTTCTTTCCATCCATCCATCCATCTATCCATCTTTCTTTCTTTCCATCCAGCCATCCATCCACCCATCTTTCTTTCTTTCTTTCTTTCTTTCTTTCTTTCTTTCTTTCTTTCTTTCTTTCTTTCTTTCTTTCTTTCTTTCTTTCTTTCTTTCTTTCTTTCTTTCTTTCTTTCTTTTCCATCCATCCTTCTTTCTTTCCTTCCTTCCATCCGCCCTTTCTTTATTTTTCTTTCTTTCTTTCTTTCTTTCTTTCTTTCTTTCTTTCTTTCTTTCTTTCTTTCTTTCTTTCTTTCTTTCTTTCTTTCTTTCTTTCTTTCTTTCTATTTTCACCCCTCTCTTCACATCCTGATGGTTAACTTATTGTGCTCTAGACTCCCTGCTCCGTTTCAGTGTAGAGTTTTATTCACAGCTGCTTTCTGGAGACTGAGAGAGAAATAGAGTCGTTTTTTTTCTACAGATGGTCATGTAGGAGGTAAATTTGCTTTTGAAATGTACCTTTGAAAAAAAGCTTATCACAGCTTGCCTTATCTGATTTGGTGAGCACTGATAATACTGAGACTGTAGCACCATTGAGACCTCTGCTCCCACTGCGCGTGTGTCTGTGTGAGTTAGTGTGTGTGTGTGTGTGAGAGAGAGGGAGTTTGGAAGCTATATGATCAAAACCAATACTCCCCCTGTCCTTTTCCCCAAACACTGCCAACACAGCACTGATTTTAAGCACAAAACACACTCGAACACACACTGCCCAGCTCTGGGTAGCACCTCTCCATCTGCTGACAGATATGAATTAGAATTTTACATCATGCTGTGTGTGTATTTAGGCTCCCGTGTGTGTTTTGAGCCTACTGAGATCTTCCTGGATATTTTGTTATTGTATTCCTTAGCATCTTTAGTATTGATTTTGCCCTTGTATTAAGTCTAAAATGAATATAGAAGTTGATTTAATAGCTTCATGAAGCGCTTTGTGTTTATGTGTGAGTCTCTTGGTGCTTGAGTGTGTGTGTGTGTGTGTGTGTGTGTGCTTGCTTATGAGTAATTCAAGAGATGAGAGAGTATTAGACCTGATCCTGCATTTCATACTCGTGCTGATGACCAGTGAGTTTGTCCACTGCATTCACCAATACAATGTGCTGATTTCTATGAAATGAGTTTTCAGCCGGCTGCCGGCCCTAAACTAATCGAAGATGGGAGGGAAAATCAATAGCACCTGATAACTAAGCCAGGAAGTAATGGTGAATTCACATAAATGGAGTCTATAGGATGTGGTAATGCATACTGACCGATGTGTCTGCATTTGTCTTAAGTCGGTATGATTTATGAATGTGGCATAAAAAGTTAATTTCAGTGAGCTTTTTTCATTGCAAAAGGCTCCTTTGTGTATTTTTTTCATTCCAGCTCTAGTGGGAATGAAAGTCCAGACCCCTTTGATTCTGTTTTTGTAACAGTCTCTGTTTTTCAGAATGGTAATTGACCCAACGCAAGAAAATGAATTTTTCGGTGACAATCCAGCCTGTCATGACAGCTTATTTCAGTGACTAATCTGACAATGAATATAAATTCATGAATCTACAATGAATAGTGACAGCAAATGAGTTTTTCCATGTGAGGAAGCGTATTGCACCTGAGGCCGCGGCTGCGAGCTTCCAATGGATTCCTGTGCTTTCACATCAACGCTGCGTCCCATTGTGCGTTCAGTGTGTGAATGCCTCTAATATACACATTTTAATGAGGCCGCTCGGTTTCAATGCATGTCAGAGGCAGTGACAGGCCGTCCTCTCGCTTTATAAATCTCAATTAGTTTACTGTATGTTTAAGGCAGTATAATTTAGTAACGCAGATGGCAGGTTTGATTTGGTCAGGGCAGAGTCAGCTCTTCCATACTGTGCTGTACTTTAGTATATATATCATTTTACACTTGTGTTTAGTTCTATAAAGTAATTTCATGTAGTTTTTGTATCTATAAACAATGAAGCAGCACAGAAAAGCCACATTTTTTGTCCATTATTAATCCAGACCACAGTAGGGGGCTGATCCCATGTTCTCTAATTGGCTGTGTTGTTGTCGGGGGTAACGGGGCCGTGTTCTAATCCCGCTGTGCTAATGTATGTGTTTGTGTGCTCAGAGAGGTCAAGTGGGCTCAGCCCTCCCTCATCTCACGGGTCTTTTACTCCCTCTGGGCTGACACGAGGCATCTTTAGGGCAGCAAGCCTCCTACATTTTTCATGGTTTGGTGCTTGTTCATCTTCATTCATGTCCAGATTTGTCAACATTCTGCTATGTGAATGAATAACTGGGATAAAAGAAGAAAAAAATGCTTTTCAGACAAATCCTTCACAAATGTACCATGGTATGTTCCACCAAAAGCAATAAAAAATGCCTAATGGTTTTTTAAATGCAAATCCTTCAAAACATACCACTTTAGTTTCTGCCAAAATACCATAGGCACTGCATTAAAACTGTGATAACTTAATATTAGCTACTTTTGTCACTAAACATGAAACTAGATGGAAGAGAATGAAAAAAAACTGTAGTAAATTTATGTTAAGGGTTCTTTTTCCAGTTATCCATTCACATGGAAAAATCTTAACAAACCTTGAAATAGATAAAGATGGATAAGTACCAATTTACTGTGGTAAATTATCATAAGTAATAGCTCAGTTACAGTACTTAGTTACTCACCTGTGTGTGAATTACACTGGAGGAATGTTCTGAATTCAGAACCGTTGTAAATGCTTACATTGTTTGTTCATTAAAAGACTGGTGTTGAGTTTTGCATAGAGATGCCAGAGAAAGTGAACAAGTGGTTGTCTAGATAATCACGTGTTTATCATATGCAATTAGAAAAAAAGCTGTTGTTACATAGAAAACAAGAGGCCATAAAACGTCCGCACCAAATACTGAAGGAATTCATATGTAAACCAATTAGTTTCATCTGTAAGCTCAAAAATATATCAATGTTTAACAGAGAGGAGCTCGCACACATAATCGTAGAAAATTTCTTATATGAAAAACTTTATTTAGAGGCCAAGTACAAAGGCAAATCTTTTTCGATTTACATCGTCATCAGTGCCGTAATAGATAACAGCACACCTGATTCTTTACCGTATTTCATCCTATAAAGTAAACTCAAAAATAATTTAAAAGTACATATACCGGTACATCAATAGCATAAAAAATCATGTGTGCACTAACATTCACATAGATTTAAATATACCCGACTACATACACAATTATGCAAAAATCATATACAATAATAAAAAAACTTCTTTTCAAAACATCAAAATGATAAATGCAACATTATCCAAAAACTGCAAAATATCAAACGTCATAATAATTATTGAGGTGTTTGTAAGGAATAAATCCAACAAAATATAAAAAGATCCCAAATATTACAAGAACATCACAAACTAAATTGAGAGACAGATGTGCATTCATTATGGAGATATAAAGACTTGAAATTCTAGAACAAGTTAATTGTCTCTGCTCAGAGGGGGAAATGTAGGACAGGGGAAATCTAGATGGATATTTTATTAGAAGTCTTTATATAAATATTTATTTTTTTGTATAAGAAATGTCCTACAATTATGTGTGCGAACTCCTCTCCTTGTTGAAGACATAGAATGATACAACATATTTGTGTTCCTTTTAGGTCTTTTGTACAACACTTCATCAGTTAATAAAATCTTAACCCTAGCTCCTCAACTGTCAGATATTCAATATAAATGTAACATTATGGACACACAGCCAGCTATGTTTATTCATAATATGACACAACCTGGAATGCAAATCAGCCCCACATCTGTGCCCATTCCAAAGGCTTCCACCATCATTAACACACTAATCATATGTGCGGACACACACACACACACACTTCGAGTTTTAAAGTGACAGAGGTTAATTCCTCAACCACCCATCATTAAATCTGACCTTTGAGTTAGTCAGGCTTTATAACAGCAGAGGAAGATCATATCAGATATAGAGACTACCTATCTGTCTGTCTGTCTGTCTGTCTGTCTGTCTGTCTATCTATCTATCTATCTATCTATCTATCTATCTATCTATCTATCTATCTATCTATCTGTCTATCTGTCTATCTATCTATCTATCTATCTATCTATCTATCTATCTATCTATCTATCTATCTATCTATCTATCTATCTATCTATCTATCTATCTATCTATCTATCTATCTATCTATCTATCTATCTATCTGTCTATCTGTCTCTCCGCCTGTCTCTCACTCCCTCTCACATTATTTCAAGAGATTTCTCTCCCCTACGTCAGTCCTTCAGAGCATTAGGCTATGAATAACATTGTGAGGATCGATGTGTCATGTAGCAGCAAATGACTGTCATTTCTGCTCCTGGGAGGACAGATGAGCTCCCTCAAGCTTAATCAGACACAAACTTATTCACTTTATATCCTCCACAACTCCTCCCTGTCGCTGACAAGCTAATCCAGGGTTTTAATAGCCCCTGCGGCTCCGGATGATATGCAGAGTTATGTACATATCAAAACGTGCATGGAAATCAGTTATCAGCTGCATCTGCATGAAGGTGACTAGCACTGGAAAGGCGGGTTCTCCAAAGACCTGGCAACTCAACGGTTTTCACATGCATATGCAAATGACTTCAAAATGACCCTTCAGTAGTCGGAGGATTTTGAGAAGGGCATTGCAGTCACGGACTTGGAGAAGGTTTAGAGATAGATGTAGATAATCAAATGACAATAATTAAGCACTACAGTGTATGTGTCATAGGTTAAATATCATTTGAATTCAATTCCTGCAATCCATTATTAATGACTGAAACTGGTAGAATCAGTTTTAAATGAATTATTACTCATAGAATGTTTGTTTGTGTGTAAGAGCAAAATTATGTGACTCAAGTATGATTGATGACTGCAATGTTTTTTTTTATATTAACCTGTCAATCAACCTAGCATTGTAGCAAATAAGTATTTCTGTATTTCTTTGATATTACACACTGTACGGTACGCTGATACCGTTGCATCGCCTCGAATGAAAATCCCTCAAAATGTATGAGATCTTTCAATTACAGCACTGTATATTGAATCAATTTATTTGTGGCAGAGAAATTCAGCTGCAAGCGGAATTGATTACGGTGTCCTTCCTTGTTGTACGGTCCTTTGGGGGAAACTCAAGTAGGCGTGAAGTCAATGAAAGTGTGGGGTTCACTGTGCTGATGACGGAGGGGTCAGGGAGAGGGGTCGTGACCCCAAACCCTCCTTCTCATCGTTTCATAGAGCTGAGTTCATTTATTTCTCTCTGTCTGACACAAGTCGATGACAGAAGTCCATGCCGCCTGCATCCGAGTAGTCCTGTCCGCAACCCAACACATCTGCCCCTCTGCTTTCTTATGCAAATTAGGGTGATCCCTCCAGCCATAATGGAGGGCTTCATGTGTATATACACAGATGTGCCTGAGTTCACTCACGCGCACACACACACACACACACACACACACACACACTCCCGTACATTTGCATACATTATGCATATTAAAATCACATGCATTTATGCATAATACAATCATTGTTTACAGAGATAAGGGGGTGGATATATAGAATGACATCCATTTGCATGCACATTACAAATAGAGTAGTTTGCAAAAAGCAAACTTCTTTTTCCATTGTCTGCACTACTGCAGACCGTACGGACAGAAGCATCATGAATATTCATGCAGGCGCACTGATTTGCACAAGCGGTTTAACAAATTAGATGTTCTTTTTTGGAAGATTAGTTGAAATAATTTTACTGTGATGAGTAAATGGCATGCAAGATTAGATGAAAGCACTGAATGTTTGTCTCAACTTGCCTTAAGTTTTTTTTTGACAGCTTTTTGCATGTTTATAGCACTGTTTTGAAAACATCGACAGTCAATTTGCAGAATGTGATTATGTTTAAGCACCGAATTTTAATCATTTAAACAGTTTTTCTCATTAATAGTAGTAATGAACATTTATGAACTCGAAAAAATATGTACGTGTATATATATATATATATATGATAGTATAAAATATAAATAAATTGTAAAGACCTTCATAGACTGATTTTCATTTACCTAAATACATATTTCAACCATTATGATTCAAAATCTCTGTATATATTGCATACATAAGCCAACATGTGTACTGATAGTTCATCATGTGTCATGATTTATGGCTGTGGATTTTTCATTATGCTATTTTTGTCTTTGTCGGGATGTGATTGCAGTGGGTATTGATTGATTAACTTGTATCGCTAAGAGCCCACTGATTAGAGAGAGCGGACAGGATGGATGAATCTTTCTTGCTGTGTATTGAGAGCCAAGGCCTGCAGTGAACCTCTTCCCAGCCAATCAATGAGTATTTCACACTTAAACACTAATTAAGTCGTTAGAGGGCAGCAGTGTCAGTCCTGCTTGGGTGCTTGCACACACACAAACACACACACACACACACACACACACACACACACACACACACACACACACACACACACACACACACACACACACACACACACACACACACACACACACACACACACACACACACACACACACATATATATATATATATATATTGGCCCCCCTCAAGGGAATGTGTGTGTGGAGGGGTGGATATAGGAGGGGGCATTAGGGCGATTTGCCAGCAAAAAAACTCTCCTTTATCAAATATGCACACTCACACGCACTGTGTTGTTAATATAATTTGTGTAAATCTGTGCTGTGCCATGCATTGCAAGTGCAACATATGCAGCTCTAATAATCTGACTCATAATCACTCCTGTAGATCTGAGAAAACAGCAAGCGTAAACAATAACTGTAAACTAATCTTCTCACACTGTGCTACTGAATAATTACACATCGAGCTGTCACATAGCTACAGTTTAGAGTGCAGAGTGCAGAGTGCATAGTTGAGAAATGAAATTTAGAGGATGCTGTTGCAATAGTATGGTGACGCAAACTGTTCATTTGAAAAATCCACAGCCATAAATCATAGCTCATGATGAAATATTGTTACACATGTCTGTTTATGTATCTGCAACATCATTAAATTTAAAGTTTAAAATTGACATATAATGTGTATTAAATAAAGTGGCTGTTTTTGTCGCTGTAACCATTCTTTGAAGTTTTTCACCATTTTTTTTTTGCAGTTTGACTTAAATAGTCCCGCTGTGTGACAAATTCATTTTTAATGTAAAAATATTGTAGGTAGCCTCTATTAATATGAAGTTATAAAAACCGCATAAATAATCTTTTTGAAATAACACCATGTCACATTGCAGGACGTTGCTGTCACTGTGTGCAATTTAATGTCAGACATTTGTGAAAAAAAATAAATCTTATTTTAATTTTGACAAGTAACAATAATGTATTGACTGTTACTTTTTATTACTGTTAGCCCATTATTGGTGGTGCTGGTTAAGGAAAGCTTCATAATATTGCTCATAATTAACCTTAACCTATAACCCTAAGTATTAAACTTTTGCTCTGACTTGCACTCTGACTATGCAATGGACATTCTAGCAACCATCTAGCAATTTCATAGCAACCACCCAGAACACCCTAGCAATGCCATAGCAACCAGCTAGAACTCCCTAGCAACCACATAGCCCTAGCCACCACCCAGAACACCCTAGTAAACATTGTGCAATGCCTTACTAAACACGTGGAACATGTTAGCAACATCATAGAAACCATAGGTGGTGTCCTAGCCACCACCCACAACTACCTAGCAACCATCAAGTGTAAGAAATCGCTCAGCATACCTTAGCAACCATCTAGCAATGCCTTAGTAAACACCCAGAATACCCCACAACCTCCAAGCAACCTCCTAGCAAAGCTCTAGCAAACACCCAGAGTACCCTAACAACCTCCTAGCAAGCCTCTCATAACAGCTAGAACTTTTTGCAACCACATAGCAATGCCCTAGCTACCATGTAAAACTCCCTAGCACACACCTACAACACCTAACTAACCATCCAGCTGCAATGCCCTAGCTAGCAACCTTCCGGAACATCCTACAACCTCCGAGCAACCACCTATCAATGCGCTGACAAGCACCCAGAATACCCTACCAACCTTCTAGCAACAACCTAGCAATGCTCTAGCAACCACCCAGAATACTCTAATAAACATTGTGTAATGCCATAGTAACCACGTGGAATATGTTAACATCATAGAAACCACGCAACCATCAAGTGTAAGCAACTGCTCAGAACACCTTAGCAACCATCTAGCAATGCTCTAGTAATCATATAGAACACCTTAGCAATATCCTAGCAACCATGTAACAATGCCCTAGCAACCACCTAGAAGATTTTAGCAACCATTTTGCAATGCCATTGTAACCACCATCCTGGCAATGTCCTAGAAACCACCCAGAACAGCCTTTCAACCATGTATGTAGCAATGCCCTAGTAATCAATTACAACCTAGCAATGTCCAATCAACCACCTAACAATGACCTACAACCACCCATAATACCTTAGCAAATGCCTAGAAATGCCCTAGTAGCAATGTAGAATACACTAACAATGACCTACAACCACCCAGAACACCTTAGCAAATGCCTAGAAATGCCCTAGTAACAATGTAGAATACACTAACAATGGCCTAGGAACCACCCAGAACACCTTAGCAAATGCCTAGAAATGCCCTAGTAACAATGTAGAATACACTAACAATGACCTACAACTACCCATAACACCTTAGATATCACCTAGCAACCAGTTAGCAAGAGCCTAGCCACCACCCAGAGCTCCATAGCCTATGCACACTTTTTTTTTAGAACGTGTAAAAAATCAAATCTTTTTTGTGAAAAATTTCATCTGTGGAAATGAAATTGTGGCTCAACAAAGACAGAATCTGTTTTTAAGTGCTTTATCTTTAGGTTCTCAAAGGGTTTAGGTTACCCAAAAATAAAAATTCTCACTACTCCTTCCCCTCATGTCGTTTTCAAACCCGTAAGACTTTGGTTCATTTTCAGAAACACAAATGAAGATCTTTTGATGAAATCTGAGAGGTTTCTGTCCCTCCCTAGACAGCCATGCAACTGAAACTTTGGTGCTTTAAAAAGATTGAAAAATTAATCCATATGAATTCAGTGATTTAGTCAAAATTTTCTGAAGAGACACAATTGCTTTATATGATGAACAGATTTAATTTAGGCTTTTATTGACATTTAACCATTGATCAGCGAACATAAACAGAAGCTAAACCAAAGCTGATTGACGCGTGAAAAACTCTCTTACGGTGCTGCATAACACACGAGAATGAACCCCATTGGTTCTTGCGGAAGCTCAAACGTGCTGCATAACACGAGAGTGAACCTCATTGGTTCTCTCACGTCAAGCGAACATGCTTGAGCTTCCGTTTAACACAACTGATGGAGGGACTCAATGGAGGGACCAAAAGCTCTCAGATTTCATCAAAAACATCTTAATTTGTGTTTCTGAAGATGAACGAAAGTCTTACGGGTTTGGAATGAAGTGACAGTGAGTAATTAATGACATATTTTTTTATTAATTTTGGGTATCCCTTTAAATTATTTAATATGTAATTAAACATTTGTTAGTTTCATTATAATGGTCTGTACTCTGTAGTTGATTGTTAAAGGCAAGGGTGTGTGTTCACCTGAGGAAGATGAGACTGTTGGCGGAGCGCTTGATTAGTATTCAGTCTCTGTGATACTGCAGCGAACCTGTAAGATCCTCAGCATGAAGGATTGTGGGAAATCATCCTCACTGTGCTGAATATCTTGGCAGGGCTGGAGAGAAAGAGAGACAGAGAGACAATAGCACACATTACCCAGAATGATGGAGTATAAATCAGGTACAGGGCAGAGGGAGCTTGAGTACCTGATTCAGAACAGAATCTATTCTTGTCAAAGCAGCTTGAACCACAACCAACAATTCAAGAGGAAGAGCAAGAAGAGCAAAGCAAAATAAATCTTTGAGTGGGTAAAAAAGAGGGAGTGATGGCGTCAGAACAGGCAGAGGCCGGCAGAGATGCCCTCTGTGTTCCAGCATCTGATCGAAATTTAATAAGTGTATTAGGATTGGCAGCTACACTCTCCGGCTGCCCTGGACATTAGCATAAAGCTATTTATTAGTCTGATTTCCCTGGCTGAGAGCGACCCGGCTCTGACTCGCACAAGGAGCACGCGTTGCCATAGCAGCGACAGAGCGGAGTGGCCAAGTGTTAGGAGAGGAACGTGCGAGAGAATCTCGACTAGTCATTTTGCCAGAGGAGGACGAAAGTGGGGTGGAAGGGATTGAAACAAAAAGAAACAAGAAGGCTGGGAGGATTAAATGAAAGTTAGATTCAGGGAAAAGGTTGGATCCAACTTACTTCAGCTCTATTATCTCTGGGAGAGCTTCAGGGGATGATGCTCACCTGTAAAGGCCAGGGATTTTGTGTTCTAGAGAGGTTTGGAGACACATATGGCATATACACTACCGTTCAAAAGTTTGGGGTCGGTACGATTTTAAATACTTTTAAAATAATTCTCTTCTGCTAACCATGGCTGCACTTATTTGATTAAAATTACAACAAAAATCAGTTATAGTATTAAATATTATTCCAGTGTAAATCAGCTGTTTTCTATGTGAATATATAGTAAAGTGTAATTTATTCCTGTGATCAAAGCTGAATTTTCAGCATCACCAGTGTCAGTGTCTTCAGTGTCAAATGATCCTTCACAAATCAGTATAATATGAGGATTTGATGCTCAAGAAACATTTATTATTATTATCAATGTTGAAACAGTTGTTGGTCTGTCAGTTGTACAGGTTTTTTTTTTTTTTTTTGGATTCTTTGATGAATAGGAAGTTCAAAAGAACAGCATTTGTTTGAAATAGAATCTTTTGTAACATTATAAATGTCTTTACTGTCCTTGATAAATAAAAGTATTGATTTCTTTCCTCCAAAAATAAAAATAAAATTCTCACTGACCCCAAACTTTTGAACGGTAGTGTATATTTAGGCCGCATTTACACTGCAGGTATCGATGCCCAATTCTGATTTGTTGACTATATCCAAATGTTTTGACAACCAGCTTATATCTTCTTTCAAAAGTAACCCATATCCGATATCTACATTTACACTATACACTTATGAAACAACCCAAGTTAGACCTACTGTCCCGGAAAAGCTTAGGCTGAAAAGGAAGTAAAAAGACGTGATTTGCAATTGACGCAGACGAAATGATAATACAACCTTTTGCTTTCCATACCATCTTTAAAGGTCAGCAAAACATTGGATTGAGTCTTCGTCCTCCATTGCGCCATTGAAAAGAGTCATGTGATCGCGATTGGTGTCCACCTGAGTTGACGTCATTCGCCATAGTCACTTTTTCAATGACGTGCGACTCGCATTGACCAGGTAATATCCGATCTGTCTGCGTACATGGCTTAATGCACGTGTCCGATTCATATCAGATTTGTTTCCACATATGATTGAGGCCTGGAACCGATCTGAGAATATCAGAATCTATGCGCTTTTTTGCTGCTTACATGTTTGTAGGTCACTTTTTTTCTTCTTTTATAATAAAATTGTTTTAGTTTCAGTGGTTGTGGTTCCTGGAAGAGGTGTTTCAGCTGTTTCTTGAAGGTTGTAATGGCCTCAAGCAAATCGGGTTGTGGTTGGAAGCTCACTCCACAACAGAGGAACAGAAAAAACAAGGTTCTTGGAAAGCCACTTGTACTTCATTGTGATGAAACCACCAGGTGACGCTCACTGACTGATTGTAAAGGGCCGAACTTGTAGGCCCTAAAGATCACTTGAATGTTCCAAGGAGAACATTAGTAGGATGTTTGTATAATGAGGAAAATGGAACGTTCTCATAACGTATTGAAAAACGTTCTTAAAACAATTGACAACTAGGTGTTTCAATGAACTTTCATAAATAGTTCTTTCACTGCTTTTACCTTAATTGGAACAGTATAAAAATGCTCTTAAACATTGAAGAACCTTTATTTGTAAGAGTGTGTTTACTTTACAGTGGTCTTACAGGTTAAAAAAGGAGCAGCAGTGTTGTGGGTTTCTATGGTTCTGGGTATCACAAAAATCTGACGTTAGGATTTAAACGAATGAATCATTGTTGAAGATGGCTAATCTCTCATTCTCTTTCACCTGCACCTTTGAGAGTCCATATTAGCTTCCTGCTGCGGGCCAATTACAGTGCTAATACCGGACCTGAAGGTTTTTAGCCCCGGCAGGCCACTGAATGAAGGTTTCAGGTGTGTGTGTGGTTTCAGGGGAGTGTGTGTCACCACTGATGACTGTGTGAACCAAAGTGCTGCTCCTCTCCTCTTCTATTCCCATGTGTAGATAGAAGAATAAGATCTGGTCTGATTCCCTCTCACACATCTGTAATGAGATTCGATGGCTCAAAGCTCATCATTATTCCACTCTTAAAGTGTATATAAAGGTGAGCTCATTCTCTCTCTCGCTCTTCCTCCCTCCAACTCTCCCTCTTTGTCCCACTCGTTTTCTTCAGGTCATTTTCAGTCACACTAAATTTAATGTGATTATACTCCAGCCCAACTCAGCACAATCTCAACGTGTTTAATGAAAGAAGTTGAGGAACACTCAGCAAAATTTTATAAAATGTTTTTTTTTTTTTTGCTGTTCATAGCACTGCTTTTTCACTGTCAGGTAGTTTACGAGCAATTCAGAAAGTTCCAGTGTGCAAAAATATGCGCTATTCTCTGGCAGGTCCATTCACATCTATCATTGCTCAGCTAAATTTTGGGGAAGAAATCCAGTCATTCCAGTAAGAATCCGCGTGATCGGCAGTTTCGTGTGAGGGCAAAAAATTTTCCTGCACAAATTTCACTTGTGTTAAAAAATTGGTAACATTAATTCTCCGCATTGATCAACAAAAAGCTGCTTGGTTTCAAAGTCAATTGTGTGTGAGCTGTGCTTCATACATTGCTTTGCTTTTGACAATGACCACGTTCACACAGCAACAGAATTTAGTTGTCAGTCCTGTGTAGGCTACATTCACACTGTCAATTTTTGGGATCGACAACCGCATTTACTTACAGGTGTGAGTCTCGAAATGTCCCGTTCACACAGCGACTCTTGAATTCTGTCTGTATTACGTGCAACAAGAGTCAAGCCCGTATTCTCTTACCTGTAACCTCAGCGACAGTGACCAAAGTAATATTAAAGATGGCGACATCCATAAAACTGAAAAGTCTTATCACTTTTACATGACAAGAGTCCAATTGAGTCGCGAGTTCATCCGTCAAATCTTCATTAACCAACAGAAGCTTCAATGTAAGCACGCGCTTGCTGCTAGCTTTGTCGCTGTAAGTTACTGAAAGCAAAACCACACACAAAACCTCTTAGCAGAGCGTCTCTCTTGCACTGTATGACATCACAGACAACTAGTTGTCCAGTGCGGTTCGGTTCACACACAACAGGTTTTCCGAGAATGCGGTTATGAGTCCTGAAAAAATTACGGGTCTGAGTTTGGTTATAGAATACGGTTGTCACTCCAATAAGTAACCGTACTGTGTGTGAACGTAACCACATTAAGGACTCAAAGCATGAGTCCTTAATACGGTTACATTCACGGTTATTTACTGGAGTGACAACCGCATTCTATAACCAAACTCAGACCCTTCATTTTTCAGGACTCAACTAGACAACTATTTGTCTGTCATGTCACACAGTGCGAGAGCGCCGCTCTGCACTGCCCAAACGCGTCTACCATGTGTTGTGGGTTTTAATGTGTGGTAACACAGCGACGGAGATATGAGCTATGTGTCATCTGAAGGTTTTACATCCAGTCACTGTTCTCCACTGGAGCTGCTCCTGGCAGTTTTGTGTTCAACACGCAACTCAACTGACCGTTCGCAAAGACCCGCCCCCATTAGTTACTGTCGCTATGTCCGACAAGCTACGCCGCTCTCACGCCGTCACCATGTTCTCACGCAGTGAAAAATGCATCGCGGAGCAGAGAGGAGACTACGACAACACGCTGACAGACAGGACAGACCAGGTTACTTTTCGGTTACTTTTGTTTAAATAAATGTAAACAATAAATACCGTTTTGTGGCTCTTTAATGTGTCGTGACAGATCGCTGTAGAGCCTCAGTTAAAGCTTCTCGTGATCCGATCATCTCTTCCTTCTAGTTCATTTATAGCATCAAATAAACATTAATGAACATAAGAAGGAATGTTGTTTTAACCGCGGAAAGGCATCATTATATTCCATTATTCAAGTGCAAATCCCCCCATGTTAATCTACTAACTCTCCTGACTGCTTTGTCGGACAAAATGGCGGATGGCGAAGTATGATTGGTCAGATCACCTGTCAATCAAGCTCCATGCGAAGGGTCAATTGCTCCACTCTCCACCCAGATATAAAAGATTTGATGGATGAACTCTTTGCTCAAATGAACTCTTGTCATATCAAAAGCGATAAGACTTCTCAGTTTTATGGACGTCGCCATCTTTGATATTACTTTGGTCCTCGCTGAGATTGCTGTTAAAAGAATACGGGCTTGACTCCTGTTGCACGTTCAGACAGTATTCGAGTATACAGTATACTGAAAGTTGCTGTGTGAATGGGACATTTTTTTTACATATTTTTTTTTTTTTTGCCGATTTTTGTAAAAAAAAATTTACAGTGGACCTTTTTTGCCTGCAACATTTTGCTGAAATTTCACCTTAACTTAAGGTGACCACACCTTAACTTCTAAATACATTTCAAAAGAAAGGTCTCATTTTCTATACCATCTATCATATCATGCTTTTGAGGCATTTAGATTCGCAGATTGAATCTGAAGGGATTCAGTGACTTGCAAAATGGGTTTTCAGGCATTGATGTATAGTGTGTAGTCAGGTATTTAGCATAACTAGCAAAGTATGATTAAATATTTACTAAGGAACTTAGCTATTTGATAACTAAATCTGACCGATTAAATGGACTTCAATAAGCACAATATAGCACTTCAATTAGCACTTTTGAAAATGCAAAAATGTTTGGCTGAGTTGTAAACAGTATAATTGGGTTCTGTAGCTTTTTATTCACTTAGCATAATTCCATCTTATTACTGGCTCAAAACACAATTGCTTCAATAAAAATGAGAAGTTCAAAGGCTAATCAAACCCAGTCAACCAAGCAAATTAAACTACAGGACCTTTCATTTGTCACAGAAACAGGTCCTGAGGTAGACTAGCATTGCTCTTTGATGATGAGACTGAGTTCGAGGCTTTGTTCAGTTTTGAAGCGGTGAGAACACAGTGGGCATGGCAGTCGACCCACATTGACACACAACCCAGCTGGAGGTCTGAAATTTTAAGCCCACCCTGACAGGCGGTTTTGAGCACAGGTTGCATTTGGATTCAGACTGGCTGTGGGGAGCTGGCTTTTTGAGACTGTCTTTATTAAAGGTCAGCGGCTATTGATTTGCGTGAACAACTCATGATGGCGAGATGAAACTGTTGAGGGGGCAAGGAACAGATGCGCAAGTCTTTTGTCTCTTTCATTTGTCACACCAAACATTCAGCACAGTACCTCAGTAAATGACAGTTCAGTAAATCTCATATTGGGTTCTTTGATGACTCAGAATGAAGGTACTTGTTGATAAGATCTATATGGATCTTCCACACAATGGAACATATCCTAAGTGGTCACAACTGATAGATAAAGTTGACAAAGTAGTTTGAGGAGCAGTAAGTCTGATCTTTTTGGGGAAAAACATGTGGCCAAATTAAACTCAAGGGAACTCATTTGTGTCAGTTCTGATAGTGGGCCTTTGTTGCATATATTTTCTTCTCCACATAATCTGTGCTTTTTTCTCTTTCACAAAGCACCCTTGCTGTCATCATCCTTTCGACCACAAGGGGGCAGAATTGATGAAATTAACATGAACTCTATACCCTTTTCTCAGACTGTGATGATCCATTTCCGGAACAATTAACATCATAAATCTTAAATCGAATAACGTGGTGTTGTTGTTATTATTAGTGGTAGTAATTATTTTTTTTATTTATTTATTAAATTCTATTAACATTCATAACACTATACTATTCATGTTTGAAATTTGAGATCTGGGGTTTCTAATACAGCTGCTTAGAGAGTGATCAGTCCTTCTCTATTTTACTCCTCTTATGTAAATTTGAGAAATGGTCGAGTTTTTTTAATATATATACATATACTGAAAAATATTTAGTTTTTTATACTGAAAAATAGCAACTTGTTGTTTCATATACTTTTTTTTACATTTCTAATCACATTGTCTAAATTTCAGTTTTCACTTGAAAAAGATCTAATACTCTAGTACAGTCCTTCTAGATCGCATAGACTATTTATGTATATATAATATAAAAAAAATCATGTTAAATTGTTTGTGCATATAGCCCAGTTAATATTCATTAGCCAAGCCTTTGTCATTCTCTGTAAAACAAAAAGATGATCAAAAAGTTCAACTCAATTTTCAATTTTCTGCACTTTTAAAATTAGTTAAGAAAATGAATCACGTTTTTGTAAGTTAAACAAGATTCAACTAATTTTTTAAGTCAGTTTAATCCAATCTAAGTTGTAATGACTTAAACATCCAAGTTGATTGTACTTAAAAAATTTAAGGGAGCGACTTTTTTTTCCACAGTGTTCTGTTACATCACAACTCTCCTCCACCGCTTTTTTATACAAACCAAATGCCATGTTTTTGACATTTAGTGGATGAAATTTAGCTTGTTGCACCGTGTGCTGTATTAGGTCCTTTTTGTATAAATATTTACTTGATAGCATGAGACTGACATGCACACTAGATAAGGTCAACTGGGCAATTAACATTTCACCATTTTAAATATATTCTGGAATGGCAGTGGATTTCATTCATATTCCTTTTGTGTATAAAGAATGTGACAATCTGAGGAGACAGCTTTGGTATAAAAGCTCTGATTCGCCATGCGCATTGGGGTTTAGGGTTAATATTAAATATTAAGATACTGTTTAATTCAACATATGATTTAGTCATGATTTAGCGTCAGCCCAGTAATATCTACTGTATGTCCTACTGTGTGACAGACCGTGGAGAGACGGCTTCTCAAGGGTGCTTCAATAAACTCTGTTATAATTACATCAGGGGGTTCACAGCAACTTATACATTTTATTCTTTAAAAAGGTAAGGGGGTCTGAATTCTTATGGTACTGTATACGTGCTACAGCATTTAAAGGGATACTCTACTGGTTTTTCATATTAAACTATGTTATTCCCTTAAAGCTGCTGTCCGTAACTTTTTTGGGTTAAAAATTATCCAAAATAATAATAATTAAAAAAAACATAACCAGCCAGTGTTCAAAAATATCTGCTTGCTTTTGCCCGATTCAAAACGGTTAGCTTGTAATAATGTTTTTAATTCCAGTGGTACTGGTGGATTTCCGCTGGAAATTCGAGCATGTCTTTGCGCCATTACGTCAAATCTGTACACATAAAGAAGGCGTCCCGGCTAGTCGGCTATATTGCGTGAGGATGTTGGAGGTGGACATTTTTAGCCTTTTCTCACAGCATTAAATAATTAAACTTATGGCGGATCCAGAAAGGTTCAAACGACAATCACCAGTGACAACTGGACATTCACCACTTGTAAAACCCCAAATAATTCGGACTTCGGAGTGGGTAACGTTAGAGAAAAAAGAGACTGCAACTGGCCCACGCGAAAACAAGGATAAACATCGGTTCAAAACGGACGCAGAGACGGCTTTTTTTCTTTTAGGACAGGTAAGACATTTAATAGTTCAATCGTGTAACAGTAGCACACTTGTTTGCTTAATTCACACAGTTACAGAGTTTCCTGTCTTCATTCGTTTAGCTATTATGGTAAATATTTTGTGCTAGCTATGAGAGGGAGCAATTCACCTCTACTCCAAGCAAACCAAACCGGCCTCCTCCGAAATTATATATAGTTTTAAATATGCATCGGATTACAGATACGTGTTTTTTTTTCTTTTCTTTTTTTCTCAAAGAAAACCAGTAAAGAAACATTAATTTATTGGTATGACAATTAGAAATTAGACTGCACAGAAATAGAAACTGAACTACTAATCATCAGGGCTGGATTAAGAGTTCAGAGGCCCCTGGGCACAATATCTTGTAGGCCCCCCCTTAGGCAGGCCAAATGTATATTTTGTCCAAGGACATTTTTATATGGCATTTACAGTTTTACTGACTTAAAAGGAACTTTGTTGTACTATGCTGGAGTAAAGTTCATAAATGGTCGTTCTTTCCCATATGAATTTGTAAAGCTATGTTGGGTGGACCTCTGTGCCTCCAGGGGGGTTCGGGGGCATGCTCCCCCGCAAGAAAATTTTGTACATTTTAAGGTTAAATGCATCAATCTCGTGCTCTTTGAGAGATCAAAATTAAGAGCTTCAACCCATGAACTGCTCGTTGAACAAAGAAAAAGCATTGATTTGTACCAGGAAAATAAAGAGGGCTCAAACATCTTTTTAGTTATGAGAGTCTCAGTCTACATTACATTATCAATGGTGTTTTAGGATGCCAAACAATTATTATAATAATCTAATAATGATTTATATAATTATTCCTATGACATAAAATCCATAGCCTATAAATGTACTATATAAATGAAAATGAATATTTTAAAAGTATATTTTAGTCTACATTAGGCCTACACTATAATACAGGAAAATTAAAATACTTTTGTCCTAATTTCTTCACTTGCAAGAAATAAACCCTTGAGCTTTTATTTAGGAGAAAACACCTGATAACCATGCTGATCGCGTGAGCAAAGTGCACACTTTTCTTTAAATCACCCAGCACAAACAGGATGCCTATTCTTAAAGTCTTGTGCTGTTTTATAAAGGCACAAAGCCATCATGGTTTCGATTTTAGTTCGTTGGCAAAATATAACGCTAGAGACCTTTATGTTAGGTAAGGTTATACATTTTACATCTCATATGTGTTGGGAAAAGGGAGAAGAGAAAGTTCGGCAAAAGACGGATTCGAACTCGGGTCGAGCGCATCAAAAGCTGCTTACAAACACTTCACGCGCTACGACCTACGCCACTGTAGCTATTCAATGACGCGCGTCTTTTTACTAAAAAGACAGGCACTTAGTGCAAATATACGCTCCGTTATCTAAAATATAATTTTTCTTCCCCTCGCTTGGGCCACAAGTGCGCATGGCGAACTTGCAATGAATACATTTTATCAGACCGGCCCTCGCGGCCTCGAAACACTACCGGCCCACCGGGGAAACTCCCGACTCTCCCGATTGCCGCTCCGCCCCTGGTGCCCAGGGCCCCTTAGATGTCGTGGGCCCCTGGGCAAGTGCCCAGTTGCCCTAATGGTTAATCCGGCCCTGGTAATCATAATACACATTAAATGTAGTCACAATGCTGATGTTGATAATTTGAGAACAAAGTATAATTTGAAAGGTTTGACGCGATCGTTATATTTAATCAGCACGATTTACTGCAAGGCTTTCCCCCCTTAGTTGATGTGGATGTTACTTACTTGTTCAGATTACATTTTCCGATGAAAATTCGTATGTTGTCATGGTCATACTGTAGGCCTACTTCCAAAAGTAGAATGTGTGATTCTGAATGCCAGTTTCCACATCGGCGCGGTGACTGACAGACTCGCAGTCTCAAAACATTGTGTTCATCCGCGCTGTTTCATGCCGATGTGCAACTCACACAAAGTTAATAATTCCGCGAATGACTGCAATTACAGATTTCAAACAGAGATGGCGACAAAGAGGAAAAATGCCGGACTGCAGCTTTAACTAAGACGAGTTGATACACACCTCTCTCGTCTCAGTGCGTGCACTAAATCGCTGTCTTGCGAAGTTGCGGCGAAACTTTGTTAGATCTTATCTCCGCCCTGTTCATTCAATACGTGCCCAGAAGAGAAGCGACCAAACACCTCCACGTTTTCCCTATTTAAATACAGTTACACGAGTAGTGTAACTCGACCTAGGACGGTGACACAAAATAAAACGTTGCGCTTTTCTAAGCGTGTAAAATGGAGAACTATATTGTATGGCAGAATACCATAGCAAGTGCTTGGGAGCACTTCGACTCGGCGCAGTAATATCATCTCTCGTGAAAAGTCCTCTCCCCCGCTCCCTCTCATTTCAACGGGAGCGGACTTTTCGAGATAGGTCTGACTGCAGAACCGCAGAACCATTACGTCATAACAGTCTGAGGACGACAGCGCCAGCCCATAGACAGTAAAAGAAATGGACACAGCGACCCCGTTGATTTCAACGGAGAGAGTTGAAGCCCAACATGGGCACTCACTTCCTGATAGCCAAGCGTTCTGCGCAGGCTCAAACTGAGCTTGACGACGTAGTTGTCACGTTAGCAACCGTTCTGACCTTCTAGTAGCTGTGTCGGGACAAATCTGAATTGAAATCTGAAACAAATCTGTTGTTGAAATATTTTGTCCCGTTGCTTTTATGAACTCTCTATCTATGGGCTTCTCCCTTGACTTTATGCCTCCATGTCCACCCGATTGCCTCATAGACAGTAAACGATTGCCTACGAGCTTCTACTTCTGTCTATACGGTAATTTCTCTACTGTGCGACAGAGCGTCCCGTGGTTATGACGCAATCGAGCCTATTTTTACAAGAATGGCTTCTACAGGGCCATAACGTAAGATACAAAGTAATGGAGCCTTTTATACATTGTCGTGTTTCTTTAGAAATAAATAATGGACAAATGGAGTCTTTGGACGCCTCAGATGTAAAGTTATTCGCTGTCAACGTGACACCAAAATGAGTGGGAGTCAATGGGATGCTAAAAGCAGGTGATAGCTAGTCTCAGCCTCAGACGTCACGCCCACGAAACGTTGGCTAAACGTCTGATGCATATGGTACACTTAACTGGAAACACTTCAGGAATGTCGAAGTCGTCATCTGATTGGTTGAATTTTATCGGATTTCCGGGGGGCCCGAGTGTCACGTTTATTTTCGGTCCGCCGGGAAACAAAGCGCAGACGTGTGATTGCGGAAGAAAAACTGTTGTGTTTACATGAGTGACAATGAGCATTTATCAAGATCAGCTAAACGTAGGATTCTCAAAAGTATGCGAGGTTCACGGCATAGACTCTTGAAGTTTTCTTCTCCTTCTTTGATTTTCTATGCTGACTGACGGGTTGCACGCCGGTCTGTTGTTGTGGGGACATTTCCACGCACCGAAACGTGACGCTGAACGAAACGAACTGTAATTGGTTGTTTGACATGTCGGTCAAACGGCCTTATGGGCGGGCCTTGGCCAAAGAATGCTGCTATGAATTCCAGACCTTCAGCCGTCAGTCTGAAGGTCTGGCTACGCGAGACGAGGTGATAGCCAGCTACAATGGCGGCCCCCGGAGGCAGCTTCAACTTCCGGCGTTGAAGGAATAACAACGTTATTATAAAGACTTTTTTAAACGATTTAATTGAATATATAAATATATATATATAAATCAAATAGTAGGCTATAAAAGATAAGAATTATGTTTTGTCCTATTAACAAAAGACAATAGTAGCTACTATTAACAAATGTTAATAGTTTTTTTAATAGTTAAAATTATACTTTATCCATTTGTTTTGAGTCAAAAGATTAACAATGTAAATTGAACAAAGCTAAAAAAATAAAAAATTAAAAAAATTTTTTAAAACAAAGCTTGAGCATTTGAACATATATTTAATTGAAAATAATGTTTAATACTCAACCAACAAATTTTTCATAGACCATACACAACAATGATATTACAGACTGAAAAAACAAAAATGATTAATTTAAATAAAATTAGTTTTTTCCTCTGATATCAAAAGATCGTTATGTGCTCATAGGTGAAATAAAATACAATTAATGCAATTATCATGGTCAGAAAATTTAACAAATGCTGTACAATGCAATATAGGCTACGCCAACAACAAATTAAATCTCTGTAGATCTAGAACAAAATCGTGTCATAATTCAGCTTAAGTAAGTTCAGTGTTGATTCATTTCTGTTGTAAAAAAGTTATTATTTCAGTTAATTAATCTATATAGCCATTCTGATGTCTTCGTCCAGCTCAGTTCAGTTCTCATATAATGGTGTCATTAGCCGCGTTTCCATTATACCCTTCAAATTGCGCAAATTGAAATTGTGAATTGAAAATACGCACAATGGAAACACGTCCATTTCGCAAAAACTCCCGTTTATCATAAACAAGTTTTTACGCTCGCATGAGGTGGTTTTTCAGGCAATTCGAAAAAGGAATATTTCGTAAAACTGCAATGGAAACAGGTTTTGCGCATTTACAGTCACCTAGAAGACACGGTCCGTGTCCCCAAACAATAATAATAATTATCATCATTATTATAACATTTATTAGGCTACATATGTAAAATACGCTTTTATCCAAATAAAAGAACAAAGCAATTCGTCACATCTCATTCATAATGGGCTAAGATTATCACAAATAAACACAAGATTTTGACGCATATCCAAGTGTTTGTGCGAGTGTGGAGCGCGCACTTGAGGACAGGGAGGCGCAGGCGCGAACACTTGCATTTTCCTATCAACAGTGGAAACAACTTAAAATACTCTATCATTTCTGGTCGTACAGAAAATAATAATACATTATTCGCAACTACTTTTATTTGTGTAAACTCACAATAACAAGAAAACGTTGTGCTTTTGTAAAATAAAATAAAACCATCAGGCGCGCTTTCATGATCTCCGTGAACTGGAGCGCGAGAACTGAAACAAAATATCGCCTCCGTAGGCTAAAGCTTGAAATGTACACTGATTTAGAAAACAGTTTATTAATAAACAATTAAAATGCCTCGTTATTTTTTCAGACACATTTATTATAGCCTATAACTCGCCAATAAATCACCTTTCTGTAGGCTGTGGTTATATGGTTCTTCTCATTCAGCACTGCGGGAAAAACATAATTTCCAGGTTCTAATTTGGCCTTAGAAAACCAGTAAAAAAAAAAAAAAAAAAAAAATCATATTCATTTGTGAATATTTTAAATGTTTAATGAAGGGGCAAAAACTCATAAACAAATTTTTTTTGCGCAGCATTTGGTGCCTACAGTTCAAATTATATTTTGGTGTTCAAATTTGCGTTTTAAAAATACAACAACCGTTCATTTTTCGCTTTGTAATTAAGGGTTAAATGGGTTTAAAGTATTGCACAAATCTGTAATGGAAACAAGCCCAGGTCGAGTTACACTACTCGTGTAACTGTATTTAAAATAGGGAAAACGTGGAGGTGTTTGGTCGCTTCTCTTCTGAGTACGTATTGAATGAACAGGGCGGAGATAAGATCTAACAAAGTTTCGCGGCAAGACAGCGATTTAGTGCACGCACTGAGACGAGAGAGGTATATCAACTCGTCTTAGTTAAGGGAATAACATAGTTTAATATGAAAAACCAGTAGAGTATCCCTTGAACACTCAAGTCAGTTTAGAGGGAAACAGGAGAGATGGAGTGGAGAGGTGTGCTCTCTTTTCTCTAAGCTTCACCCTAAACAACACACTTTGCATTTAAAAGACCCACATTGTAGCCTGTAGGCTACTTGAAAGAAAATGTCAGGGTCGGAGTTCGTCTCAGATAGCCGCGCATCAAAGCGGCCGATGGCTGTGTGACATTTCGGGGATCTCGTTGTTGCCCAGCCCCGCTGTGGCGGGCAGACAGACGGAGCCGGGGCAGGGGTACAGGTATTAACCCCCAGATAGCCTGATGTACTTTGACCTAGTCAGTGAGATATTGAGTCTGGATAGCATAGCGCTGGTAGATTAGAAGGCTTGCAGGCTATTAAAGTACAGCACACATGTGTGACGCTGGGCTTTTGTTTCTGGTATTGTTGTTTAAAATATGGATCTTAGAAATGCCAGAATTTAACCATTTTAGTGTCACACACACACACGCACACAGAGAGAGAGAGATCGAGATCGTTTGTGTTGAATTGACCATAAGAAGACGTCGCCCTCTTGTGGCCAAGTGACAAAAATATCTGTGTGAGAAATAATAGTGCTTGTAGTACGTCTAGACGAACACATGAGGGCGACTGGCAACAACTCTCAAGTCAGTTAAATGGAAATTATTAAATGCAAAACAAGCGCATTTCATAGTTACAGTAAAAAGTGCATAATAATACATTAAGGAAATAGCATTCTTTAAAATGTTTTATGGTGAAATTACAAGATAATTGACAAATACAATCACATAGAAATGTTGTTGAGTATAATTATTAAAATACATCAAATAAATGCCATATACTACTATATAAAAACACAATTTACCAATAAAGTGTCCTTCATTTTATTGCTGCTCATACACAATATCCATGTACAAGATATTCCTCTTTATGCAGACAGATGCTCATAGGAATTCCCAAGAGATTAATTAATTTCACATTCAGCCTTCATTATGAAGACTGCTTCCAACACAATGCCCCAAAGAACCATTGGAGGGGGGAAAAAAAGAAGAAGAGAAAAAAAGCAATTTGCCCACATGGCCATCAGATGGCAACGTATTCACACAGCTAGCAACATATCCGGGGTGTTGGCAATTTTTATTAGACTATTTATTAATTTCATTTGCATATCTTTAGAAAAGATTTAGTGAAATTTTAAGTTTAACCCATTCAACCCAGTGTCTATTACAATGTTCCCATGTATATCCTTTTCTTGAAATACCTTACAACAAATCCATACATATAATGATCTGTATTCTGGATAATTAATCATTTCACTTTTGTTTGATTATCATTTATAGAAATAAAGTTTGGCCATATCTTTTGGTGTCCCTTGAACACAATTAGGGTCTGAATGGGTTAGTTCACCAAAAAAATGTTCCAAACCTGTATAAATTTCTTTCTTCGGCTGAATTCAATTCAATTCACATTTATTTGTATAACGCTTTTCACAATACACATCGTTTCAAAGCAGCTTTACAGAAAATGCATTGAGTCCACAATACAATTTAGAGTGATCTGTTATCAGAGGTAACTTAGTTATTTCTAAGAAAGGTACATATACAAATTCACAGTTAGCTAAAAATGTATTCATTTCATAAAAATGTATGTATTTCTACAATGTAATAATGTAAAAAATAAGATATTTTGAAGAATGTCGGTAACCAAACAGTTGATAGATTGACTTTCATATGGGGGAAACATACTATGAAAGTCAATGGGGTCCATCAACTGTTATGTTACTGAGATTCTTCAAAAAAATCTTTTTTTGTGTTCAGCAGAAGAAAGAAATTCATACAGGTTTGGAACAACTTGAAGGTGAATAAATGATGACAGAATTGTCATTTTTGGGTGAACTATCCCTTTAAGATATGCTGTGTAAACATCTTAAAATTAATGAACAGCTCTATAGCATTATCATTTTCACACACTAACTAACTGACTTAAGTAAGTAAAAAAGAAAGAATTTGTAGTAATGTGTAGGAAGTTGTTTTCTGCATCACTCGAGTGTGTTTCCTGCAGCTGACCAGTAGAGTGCAGCACAACTTTATGTTCGCCATAATGCAACATAATTTAGAACAGCTTTCATATGGCTTAGCCTTTCGTCAATATACTATAAACATAAATATTGATTATAAAAGACATATATTGCTTCTACCTGTCAATTAAAAGAAAAATAATATATATTGATTAAACACACATGCATTAAACATGCCAATACAACCCAATCCATAATTAATTCAAAATGTGTGAATTGATAGTTAATCATACTTTATTTGATTAGGTATTTCCTTTTGCATTTACTACTCTAAATGGCTGAGTCATGATGGTGGTATTTATAAAGTGATTGTTTTATTTATTTACCACAATGTTACTGGCAGTTACTCACCAGAGAGTGGCAACCGAGATGAATCATCACCATGTTCATCCAATTTCAAAGTCTATATTTAGAGTCCAATTTGAGCTTTGAGGCTGGTTTCACTCTTTTCTATGCACACAGCCATCTTTATGAGTGTAGAATCTGTACATTTATTAATATCCTCATACGCTCATGAAGACAGACAACTCTCTTTAACCTCAGAACACGACATTTCAGTACAACCAATTGCATTCAAAAATTTGCCAATCATAGAAGATCTGAAAGAATTTCTTTTCACCGAGACCGAATAGTCCTTTTTACTTGGTGTTAGATTTTGTCCTTAGGTTGACCACAATGCCTGTCGAATTAAAATGTTTTATAATGGCAACTAACTTACAGTCCTTACAAAGTCTCAGACCGTTCCTAAATGTCTCAAATTTTATATTGTAGTATAATTGACTAATTATTTTTAACAAAAAAGCTGTCGCATAGGAAGGAACAGACGGAGCACACTGAACTAAAAAGATGCCAGTCACTCTGCCATTATAAATTCTGATGGATGTGATTTTTGGGGCTTTGTTCCTCTCAGGAGGCGGATCTGTGAATGTGTGTGTTGATTGACAGGTGAGGAGGCGGGTTCTGGCCTGATCTCCAGTGTCAGCCCCGCCTCTTTTCTTGAGATCCATCCATATATGGTTTCTTACAATAAGAACTGTCCTACACTGAAAAAAAAAATGTGTGTAGGATTTACTTTTAAACTATTTTCACTCATGAATTGCTAGTGAATTTCACAAATAATTTCAAAGAAATGGCAAGTAACAATGAATTAAATGACAATTTCTTTAAAATAAATTTTTAATTTAGAAAATTTTAAGTTAGGATGACTGAATTAAAATGTGACAAATGTGAAATTTCTGTAAAATGTACTACAATTTTTTAATGTTTTATGGTGAACAAAAACACACATAGTTGTATGCACGTCCAACCCCTCCTTTTCCTGTCAGCAGCCAAACGGTGATTGATCGGTGTGCGTGTGCATATTTAAACGTGTCGTTTTAAGCATATGTATGTTTTTGTTGTCGCTGTGCACTCATGCGTATGATTGCCGAGTGCTGCATGAGACAAACTAGTGTTGTTTTGTGTTGACGCAGTCTGTAAATGCCTGTCTGCGTCTTATTCTCATGTCAAGCCTCCTGTCTTTGACCGCTGACCTGCCTGTCTTCGGGTGTCATAGGAGAGTGAGTCTCAGATGTGAATTTCAGGCATATGTGAGAGGCGCTTGAGGGAATACAAACCATCATCGCCATCCACACACAGGGCGACCTCGGCCGCATTGCACAGGAAAGGCAGTCTAGACGCTGAAAAGTGATATGGCAAATGGGGATAATGTGTGGAGGGATGAATTAATACATGACCTTCCTCATATTCATAAAGCTAAATGTACTGCATAATGGAGACGCAAGCAGTGGTGTCGAGCATAAATCATGTGATGATCTTTCTATATTCTCCTAGTCTTTGCAATATAGATTTATATGGAATTCATTAACATTTCAGTGTCGGTTTGTTTCTAACGCTATTTATCTTTAATGTAGCTCTATTTGTAATGAGTCTCCAATTTTCCAAATCCAGCATTATTGTGGTGTTTCTTTTTCTTTTCCTCATTGGATCTTATTGATTTTTCTCCTACTGCTATTGATCTTGGGATCAGGTTTCCCCTGTGCCGTGGAATATATGTGTGTGTGTGTGTGTGTGTGTGTGTGTGTGTGTGTGTGTGTGTTTGATGAAGAAAGAGGGAAGGGTCTATAGACTATGGGATGTATGGCTTTAGCAGTTCTGCTTTTGTCTGTCTAAATATTTTCTACCATATTTGGATATTGTTATTATTACAAATAGTCTGCAATTTAATGATTTTGTAAGTAATACTTTTAAAGTATCATTTAAGGTACACTATGTAATTTTTGGCCCTCTAGCGGTTAAAAAACAAAACTGCATGGATTTTGTGAAAGAACATTGTTTTGGTTGTGCTTCGGCTCTGCATGGCTGTGTGGATGAATATGGGCTCATAAAAAATTCACTACTAGGTTTAAGTGATATAACCAGTTTAAATGGAAAGGATCTCAATCTGACTAGCTGAAGATGTTACTCACTGTAAAAAAGGTTTCTGCCTTATGTTTTAAATACAATCAACATGGATGTTTAAAGCTGCAGTCCGTAGCTTTTTTTGGGTTAAAAATGATCCAAAATACATATTTGATAAAATGCGTAACCAGCCAGTGTTCAAAACTATCTGCTTGCCTTAGCTCGATTCAAAGCGGTAAGCTTGTAATAATATTTTTAATTCCAGTGGTACTGGTGGATTTCCGCGGGAGATTCGAGCATGTCTTTGCGTCATTACGTCACATCTGTACACACAAAGAAGGAGTCTCGGCTAGTCGGCTATATTGCGTGTGAGGATGTTGGAGGTGGAGATTTATAGCCTTTTCTCACAGCACTTGATATAATTAAACATCAATTTGATGGCAGATCCAGAAATATTCAAACGACGATCATCAGTGACAACTAGAGATTCACCCGCTGTAAAATGCAAAAGACTTCGTTCGGACTTCGGAGTGGCTACAGAAAAAAAGAGACTGCAACCGGACCCATGCGAAAACAAGGATAATATCGGAAGGACATTACATGTAGTCACGCAATGCTGACGTTGTTAACATTAAGGGCTCTATCTTGCACCCAGCGCAAATGACTTTGTACACTGACGCATGTATCATTCCTATTTTGCACCCGCGCAATGCGGGCTTTTCCCTCCACAGACGCACGTCGGTAAACTAGGAAATGAACTTGCGCTCCCTGGGCGGGTCGGCGCAAAAACGAGGCTTTTTTCAGCGCTAACATTCCCTAGTGCTATTTTGCAGTTCCAGAAAACAATTCCGCCACTGACCAGAAAAAACGTAGTCTAAAGTCAGTTGCGCGTTGTTCATAATGCTATTTTAAGCACGCATGCTTGGCCATAATGTAGCGGGTGCACAACGCGCATACACTTTGATTCTCTCATCAACACAGATGCAGGAGTTTTTATTTCTGCAAATCATACATTATAACAAGGAAAAATATTAACACATGAGGGAAATCATTGTGGTGTCCATGAAGATGTAAAAAAATGTAGGCCTAAATCTAGCTTACACATTTACCCAAATTTTTCAGGCTAATTGTAGTAATGACGGATCAGACCTGCCCAATAGTGGCAAGACACATATGTATATAAGGACATCTGACAAATTAGTTTGTCCGTCAAGAACCAGGGAAAAAAAAACTCCCATCCCCATACAACGTCACTTCTCTGTCTTTCACTGTCCTGACAAGAACGTCGGTCTCCTCGGCTGTGAACCGCTCCTGGCGCGCGCCTGGTAAATCCGCCGTTATAATAGCAATCCGCCATGCAACATGCGCACCTGCTCTTAAAGGGTGTGTTGGATGACGCTCTGATTGGTTTATTTCCCGTTAC
>NW_026607455.1:0-20584 GCF_029890125.1 Rhinichthys klamathensis goyatoka
GCTGTATATTTGTATATATGTATATATACATATGTATATATGTTTGTGTGTGTGTGCATTGACAACCCCAATATATACCAATATATGCACTTTTTAGTGCAGTGTTTGTGTCAGTTGTCATTGCTGTGACATTGTTGCAGATGTTTAGATGTGTTATTTGTGTTCTGCTGTTGTTGGATGTGACCCATCTTGGCGTCATGGCTGAGCTTTTCTCTTCAGCCTGCTGTTGCTTGTCATCACACTAGTCTGTGTATCTCTGCAGGCCTGTTGTGCTTGTCCATGTCCTCCATGTACCTCAGGGTATTTTTAGTCAGCGGTTGTGGAGAGGAAATGTCAACCTTGTGTGTTGCGAGTGAGGCAATGCAAATTTCGGCATAAGAAGGCAGCTTCTGTAACAAAACATGTATGAGATGAGAGAGCATATGTCATAGAAGCCCAGAGTGACTGTATAACTGTAAGATAGTAAATAGTTATGTGCTATTCAGTTTATGAACACTAGAACAATCTAACGTCTTTTTTCAATATTTTAATTACAAAGATTTTAAAGATATCTTAACGCTTGCCTTGCTTTTCAAAAGTTAAACTTTTTTTTGTGTGTGTGTGGAAAGTACTGGTTTGTTTAATACTACATTGTAATAGTATGTGAAGTATATACTATATTATTTGGCTTTTGTCTGAGGGGGGAAATATAACCCTTATATAGGCCTATACTTTAATCCGTTTCATTATAGCAAATTACACATGCACATAATTGCCGATTTATTGCTCATTAATTAGTCTAGCTGATATATTTTAGCGTGTCGCAACTCACTAGGGGTTTGTGATTGCTTTAGAGCCATTTATATGATGAAAAGCACTATACAAATATGTTTGAATTAAGTATTTAGAGAAGTAGAAGCACAAAGATTAATATGTTTGTTTCAAGAGTCTGATTTAAAGGGGTAATTCATCCAAAAATGAACATTCTGTCATCATTTACTCACCTTCATGTTGTTCCAAACCTTTATGGGGGTAAAACATTTCTGCCAAATGCAAAAATGTAAAAAATACTATGGAAGTCAATGGGTTTCATCAACTGTTTGCTTATCCATATTCTTCAAAATGTCTTCTGTGTTCAGCAGAATAAAGAAAGTCATACAGGTTTGGAACAACTTGAGAGTTAATAAATGATGAAATAATTTTAATTTTTGGGTGAACTATCGCTTTAATGCAGGTCAGGCTGGAGAGACCCCTGATGGCGGGGCCCGATTGATCGCTGACTGAAGCCTCAGTCTTTGTTTGTATTGATCAGCTTTTATAGACTGCATGGCAGTGGCTCAGTGACCTGCACTGGAGGGTGATGATGGGATTATTATACTCAGGGTTGTTGTGCATGTTACTGTTCTTCTGTTGTTATCCACAGCCACAGGATGACAGTCGGCTACATTAGAAGATACAGCTAGACTGAGATGATTCTAGAGTTTGATGAAGGAATAACACACAAGGTTGAGCACTACAGTGATTTTACCACAGATTAAGAGGGTGAAATGTGTCTCATCCAGTCAGATTTAGAGTCAGATGTATAATTGATTATTTATAATTTAAATTAATAAATGTATATAATTTGTGACTATGTTCATCTATTCTAGAGCCTGCGTTTAAACTTTTGTGCTTAGAACATGAAATATAGCTGTGCATTGCCATTTAATATCTGACTAGTGCATGATGCACACACACACACACACACACACACACACACACACACACACACACACACACACACACACAAACACACACACACACACACACACACACACACACACACACACACACACACACACACACACACACACACACACACACACACACACAAACACACACACACTCTCTCTTTCCTAACTCTCACACACACACTCTCTTTCCTCTCTCACACACACACACACACACACACACACACACACACACACACACACACACACACACACACACACACTCTCTCTCTCTCTCTCTCTCTCTCTCTCTCTCTCTCTCTCTCTCTCTCTCTCTCTCTCTCTCTCTCTCTCTCTCTCTCTCTCTCTCTCTCTCTCTCTCTCTCTCTCTCTCTCTCTCTCTCTCTCACACACACACACACACACACACACACACACACACTCTCTCTTTCCTAACTCACACACACACACTCTCTTTCCTCTCTCTCTCTCACACACACACACACACACACACACACACACACACACACACACACACACACACACACACACACACACACACACACACACACACACACACACACACACACACACACACACACGAGCCAAGTAACTGAGGAGGCCAATATCATGCGTCACGAACACAAGTTGCCGTCTGGCATGATGAGGATGCCCACTGGCACCAAACCAACACACACAAACAAACACGTAAACAAACACGTGCCGCTTTCTCTTAATCACACGCAAACATTCTTTAAATAGGTCGCTGTATTTTCTCCATTCTGCAAACTTAAACTAAACCTTCAGCAAACACATGATGACCCTACCTAAAAATAAATCAGCATGAAATTAAAACCATCGACATCCTTTTTGCTGGACAGAAAGAAAGAAGAGACTAGCTGAATCCTGCTTTCACCATTTCTGCTACATAAAGATAAGATAAAAATAGGAAGTGTTTAAGTCTGTTTTATTCCAAATTCAGCTAATGTATATGTGGATCTTTTGTTCAGAATAACACCCTAACATACTATCTCTGCAGTGTATAGGAAGTGTGGTAAGGATTTACCCTATTAGTGACTTTATACAGAAAAGATTGAATTACGAGGTGGATCCTTGTTCTTCTTTCCCTGAAAGACTCACTCTGTTACTGTGAGGTTACTTCTAAATTTTGGTTTGATATACATTGCTAGTTGTCAGTAAAAATGAACCCAATTCCTTCTATTGTTCTACAAAATATCCTCTTTTTTTAAGTGTGATTTAAATTCCCTTTTCTCTAATGTTGTAAACGTTGTTTTATTTCTGGGTAAATATCATATTCATACATGTAAATGGAAAAAATGCAAGCCCGCCTCCTTTAATATATTTCTATGTGAGTTTGTGAAAATATTTCATAGCTTCAAATGTTTTAAAAAACTAAATAGAAAGTCTATTAACTTTGTTTCTCTATGTCAAAATATGTATTATTTTAGTGTTTTAAGTTCTTATGTCTTTACTGCTTGTTCATCCTGGTGGATGTCTTACATCTGGGAATGTTCCCTGTCTTGTGTTATACATCTGCAATAAACAACAACAAACAAACAAAAAAAGTTAGGACATTTTATGCATTTAATTAAAAATGCAAAATAACTGTAGAACTGTACGAAGTTGGTGACTGTACGACGTGCAACACGTGACAGCAATGTAGCATATTACTGATTAAAACATGGTTTTATATTGCTTACTTTTACATAAAATATAGTATACAGTGCCTAGTGTGCAGTAAATATACACTAGTTTCCATTCTGAGCACAGCCTGTGTTCTAAACGCTGAACCGTATGACTGTTGTGTTATTGGATGCTCAGCGAAAGCCTGATTAAAATCTCATAATGACTCTAAATTTTCCCTTTCCTGCTTGAATAAACACACGCGCACACATGGCTAATGAGATGTTATCATTTCAACGACTAGTTTCTCATTGTCTTTAATTTCCTTGTTTAAACAGGTGGCATGTGTCTTTAGCAGGTGAACCGCATTTTCAATTTTCCCCTCATTTCCTACATTCTCCCATTCTGTTTGATTTTTTCCTCTCTTTGGTTTTTCTTCTTTCGGCGTCAGACTGTGTGAGCGACTCCCGCTGGGCTTCAGCTCCACAGGCTCGTTGTAGGAGAATCAGATCAAATGATTCATCCCTGCTGATCATTTAATCTCAGTGATTCAGAGGTTCATCCCTGCTGATTCACTAGGTTTGACTCTCTGAATCAGCAGGAAGTCCAATAATACAGGAGAGCAGTAAAAAAACAAGTGGCACAAAGACAGCGAGGAATGCTGGAACGCGATTGGCCACCCGGTTACAAAAAGCTGAAATGCTATTGGCTGCTCTAAAGAGGAATGCTGGAATGTTATTAGACCTCTCTTGCTTATTACAGCTGCAAAATGTCAATCCATACCCTGCAATTTCACTTATTAGCTTTTTGTGTGTATGTGTGTGTTGCATGTCTAGTTTTTCTTACCCAACGCACCACAACCACAACAGCTTAACCAAACTAGTTCAGCAGCGACCACACAATTTTGTTTTTTTATCAGCATTCATTATTGTGCAGAATCCTAGTTTCACTTGCATTAAATCCAGATATGGAGCATCAAAGGTAAATTTCGTTAACATAAGCTTTCTGTATATTTATGTTAGTACGTGGACTGGAGTAAGCATATGTAAACTCTGTGTTTACACAGCTTTTTAAAAATGGCAGGTGCCGGTGTTTCGTATGGCATGTTTTCAGCCAAACTACGTACACTGGTGGTTGGTTCCTATTGTGCTGGGTTAGACCCTACTCTGAAGTAGGAGTTAATTTAGTCCTCCTAAAAGGCGTTCCTGGAACTAAAATCGTTCACAGTTCTTGCGGTGCGAACATGCCAAAAAGTGGGTTCTTCCGGCAATGTTCCCCCAGTGCAAAAGCCCCTTTTGATGTACTTCCAAAGGATGATTGGTGAGATGGCCCAGTCTGTTTTGATTGGTCTACTCTGTTTTGATTGGTTAGACGGCTAAGTCTGTTGTGATTGGTCAGAAACAAAATGCTCATTAATTCGAGCTTCGAATTGCTTCGGGTTAGGATGTACGACATCACTTCCTGTCATACCACTTCCTTCCGCTAACATCATGACTACTCACCGGAGAGAAATCATAAAATAGTTCAGGGTACACATGCGTGTCAGCACAGAGTGACGGGGCCTCACATGTACAGGGGCCACAAGTGCATGACATTCAAACATGTTTTCAGTTTGGCTTATAGTAAGTGTCCTCCTGAATGAATCACACATCACCATCCATGAGACTTCTTATCCTTGCAAGCATTTCATTTAAAGAAAGATAAAAGCTGCACTTTTATTCTCCCTAATGTAAGCATTCTGACTGAGAATGAACTGTGTGTGATTATTTTATTTACTAACTCGAAGCTCTAATTAATGGGCAGTTTGTTTCTGGCCAATCAGAGCAGAGTAGACCAATCACATCAGACTGGCTCATCTGGCCAATCAGAGCAGAGTAGACCAATCACAACAGACTGGGCCGTCTGACCAATCAGAGCAGAGTAGACCAATCACATCAGACTGGCTCATCTGGCCAATCAGAGCAGAGTAGACCAATCACAACAGACTGGGCCGTCTGACCAATCAGAGCAGAGTAGACCAATCACAACAGACTGGCTCATCTGACCAATCAGAGCAGAGTAGACTAATCACATCAGACTGGCTCATCTGACCAATCAGAGCAGAGTAGACCAATCACAACAGACTGGACCGTCTGACCAATTAGAGCAGAGTAGACCAATCACAACAGACTGGCTCGTCTGACCAATCAGAGCAGAGTAGACCAATCACAACAGACTGGCTCATCTGACCAATCAGAGCAGAGTAGACCAATCACAACAGACTGGCTCATCTGACCAATCAGAGCAGAGCAGGATCTCGGAAAGGAGGGGTTTAGAGAGACTAAATCTTCTAATTAACCATTTTTAAGACTGAGGAATGAGGTGATGCTGCAGTGTATATTATGAGAAAATGAAAGTGTTTTTGACCCTGGATGCATGTAAACCTGTAGAAGCCTCCAAAACAAAATAAGTACATTTTAAAATAGCATAATAGGGGCAGTTTACCAAATGTTAATAAATTAATATAAAAATACATTGTTCATTGTTAGTTCATTTTAATTAATGCATTAACAAATGAGACCTTATTGTAAAGTGTTACTGTAATATTTCACTGTAAAATAAAGAAAATCAATTATTTAAGAAAAAAAAAATCATTTTAAGGTACAGCATAAATTATGCACTGTACCTTTAAAACACTTCTCCCTACTTTTACCCTTGAGTGTGTCGTCCTGCAGTGGCTCTATAATGAAGAAAGCCTCTACTGTATCTCCATCCTACTTTACAGTCCCTGCGGGTGTCGTGGATGTGTGTGTATATGGCGTGTAAGTCCTCGATCTCTTCAGTGTATGGTGAATGATTAGCGTGCGGTTAAATCCAGCGAGGGGGAAGGGCTCGACGACGTGTGAGGAGAAGCAGGAATGTTAAAAGGGATGATAGATAGATATGTTGGATGTGAAGACGCTGTGTGTGTGTGTGTGTGTGTGTGTGCGCTTCGTCTCTGCGGGGGTATTAAAGCTACGGTGGAAGGTGAACGCCGGTGCAGTCATGCTTTAGCAATGACGTCATAGCAAATAATCACACACAGTTCATTCTCAGTGTCAGAATGCTTACATTAGGGAGAGTAAAAGTGCAGCTTTTATCTTTCTTTAAATGAAATGCTTGCAAGGATAAGAAGTCTCATGGACAGTGATGTGTGATTCATTCAGGAGGACACTTACTATAAGCCAAACTGATTGTTTTTTTTAATGTCATTGGATTAGATAACAAAATATCAAACCATCACTTTTCCGATCGTTTTTTATTTATTTTTATCAGTGACTTTGATATGCACTTGGGGCCCCTGTACATGTGAGGCCCCGTCACTGTGCTGACACGCATGTACCCTGAACTATTTCATGATTTCTCTCCGGTGAGTAGTCATGTTAGCGGAAGGAAGTGGTATGACAGGAAGTGATGTCGTACATCCTCATGGGAGGCAGTGTTGCACTGAATTTACGAAAAATCTGCCTTAGTTTCACCCATTGTGAGGTTGTAAGAGGCCCTGAATGACTCAGTCTATTGCAACAGAGGAGGGTTTAACTGTCGGACTCTTTGAAGGCTGTATTATAGGTTCAGCATTTCCTCTGTGAGCCACACTGCTATAGAATGTTGTGCTGCCGAGTAACAACACACCTCTAACAACACATAATGACTGTTTTTGTCTCCTTTTGTAACAGTAAACATGAATCATGTGTAGTCCTTTTGGCACCAATTGATGACATCATCTCCGATACAGTGGCACTTTCTAATGACATCACCCGTTTGGAATGCTTGTCTGTCTATCTGTCTATCTATCTATCTATCTATCTATCTATCTATCTATCTATCTATCTATCTATCTATCTATCTATCTATCTATCTATCTATCTATCTATCTATCTATCTGTCTATCTGTCTATCTGTCTGTCTGTCTGTCTGTCTGTTCATACATACATGCATACATACATACATAATGCATTTTCAAGTAACACGAGTTACGTAATCAGATTACTTTTTTCAAGTAAAAAATAAAGTAACGCATTACTTTTAAATTTACAACAAAATATCTGTTACTTTTTCAAATAAGTAACGCAAGTTAACTTGTTTTCCCATCTATTGATTGACAGCTCTCCTGTCCCCATGTTGAGAGAAATCGTAAGTGCAGAGGTGTTGTGTGTGGTGTGTGTGTGAACATGATGGGTATTGTAGTTCTAATCTAGAGTAAATGTGAACATACTTTAACTCATCTCACTTGCACAAAAAAAGATTCAGTATCTTCAGTACCTCAAAATGAAATGCAAGAGTGAAATGCAAACTCAGAATATTACGCAAACCTGCAATAATGAAATGTTAAATTAAAATTACACAAATATTTATATACTTTATGTATTTAGACTTACTTTATAAACCAATGTCTTTGCTTTTGACCTTAAAGGGATAGTTCACCCAAAAAGGAAAATTCTGTCAGTAATTACTCGCCCTCATGTCGTTCCAACCCCGTAAGACTTTCGTTCATCTTCGGAACACAAATTAAGATTAAGTTTATCAAGCGACGAGAATACTTTTTGTGCGCAAAAAACAAACAAAAATAACGACTTTATTCAACTATTCATTTCCTTCGCTGTGGGCCTTGAGATTTCACGTAGTGATATTGCGCAAAGCTTCTAGGTTGTACGTCACGCATCACACACATGACCAGCGTCGGCCAATAGTGAGCCTACGTGTGACGTGCAACCTAGAAGCTTTGCGCAATATCACTAACGTTACGTGAAATCTCAAGCCCCACAGCGAAGGAAATGAATAGTTGAATAAAGTCGTTATTTTTGTTTGTTTTTTTGCGCACAAAATGTATTCTCGTCGCTTGATAAACTTAAGGTTGAGCCACTGTAGTCACTCTGACTATTTTAACGATGTCTTTCATAACTTTTGGGCCAGTCAGTTTCGATCCCTTAAGAAGCCTATGGAGGAGTGATCCAGCTCTCAGATTTAATCAAAAATATCTTAATTTGTGTTTCGAAGATGAACGAAAGTCTTACGGGGCTGGAACAACATGAGGGCGAGTAATTACTGACATAATTTTCATTTTTGGGTGAACTATCCCTTTAAACCATACTAATTAGCAAAAAATAAGCAAAGAGTAAACATCACATTATTTTTTTTTATTTTTTTTTATTGCTAAATTAAGATTCTGGAACTTTCTTTCCTGCGTCCTTCATTTTTTCATTCTATCTTCTCCAGGCTTTTTCATTTCACTTTTGGTGTGAAAGGGCCTTCACATTAGCCAAAAATATAATTTTTGTTTGTTGATTTGTTATTAAAAATCAAACAAGCAAGCCTAGCTCAGATGAGAAAAAGTAATGCAAAAGAACTTTCCATTAAAAGTAACTAAGTAACGCGATTAGTTACTTTTTTAGGGAGTAACGCAATATAGTAATGCATTACTTTTAAAAGTAACTTTCCCCAAGACTATTTGTGAATGTATTTTGTGTGATGAATTCACAGGTTTTAGGTTGCACTGGATCGTATTAGTTCAAATCTCAGAAACCAACCAAGTATGCCTCAGTTTTGAGAACCAGTTCTTGAGTAAGAAAACAAGAGCTTTCCAGAGGAGAGTGAATGTGCCCCCTCCGCCTGGGACGCTCACAAATACATCCATTCAGAGAGGAAGTCAAGTGTGGCTAAACATGTGATTGTTTCAGAGACACACACAGAGAGAGAGAGAGGCATATTTCATAACTGCAGCACATTTGAGAGGCTCCCTGCCTGCCGAAACAGAGTAATAGGATGAGCCACATTTTTGGCAGATCAAATCTATACCAAAAAAACCTATAATTTATATCTGCTACATCATAATCTTTCACTTCTGAGTGGGGTTTTCCTCTGCAAAAAACGGTGTGAAGATGCTAAGTGGTTTCGGTTAGTTGCTAGGGTGTTGCTATGTGGTTGCTAAGGTGTTCAGAGTGAATTTAGTGCAGAGTTGTGGTTGCCAGGATGTTGCTATGTGTTTGCTAAGGTGTTCTGAGTGATTTTTAGCCCAGACCTATGGTTGTCAAGGCGTTGCTATGCAGTTGCTATAGTGTTCTGTGTGATCATAGGGAAGTTAATTGAAATAAAGCTGAAATAAAACAAAATATAAATATTAGATGAAAATTTTTACCTTGAACCAAAAAAAAAAAAAAGAAAGCTAGGTCAGATCGTTATCATATCAAAGTAGTAAATGAAAGGTTGTGTACAATGTGAAAGAGCTAAATCTCTGTTCTGCTCTGAAACAGGAAATAAAACAAAGAAAAGCATTTATGTCATAACCGATAACCTTTACTGCAACCTTTACGGCTTTCACTTCTATGTAAATGTCCATAAGTGTGAGAATAAGGCAAGGTGGACGCTCACACAAACACCCATATATACACACAAACAAACACACACACACACACACGCATACACATATCTGTCATAGTCAGATTTGGACACACTGATCGGACGTCTCAGCTGTCCTGCTCGGGTGTGGCTACTGTAATAGCAAAGGCAATCAGCCTGTTGAACATTTTGGGAAGTCATGGACGCTATTAAAGTGGAGACGCTGATAAAAGTCCAGCAGTTACGGGTGAGTTAGGTTGGAGTTGAGTGTGTGTGTGGTTGTATTTGGAGCGCTATGCTTTGATACGAAGTTATATAGTCATATCAAACAAAGGCATGTTGTCTAGTACTGGTTAAACTGACTGATTGAAGCATGGTTATGGCTTATAGTTTAGATTTATAAGAAAAACTAATAAATGTGAGTTTTACCTATTGAGATTTAAAGGTGATATCTATCTATCTATCTATCTATCTATCTATCTATCTATCTATCTATCTATCTATCTATCTATCTATCTATCTATCTATCTATCTATCTATCTATCTATCTATCTATCTGACTATCTATCTATCTCTCTGACTATCTATCTATCTATCTATCTATCTATCTATCTATCTATCTATCTATCTATCTATCTATCTATCTATCTATCTATCTATCTATCTATCTATCTATCTATCTATCTATCTATCTATCTATCTATCTATCTATCTATCTATCTATCTATCTATCTATCTATCTATCTATCTATCTATCTATCTATCTATCTATCTATCTATCTCTCTGACTATCTATCTATCTCTCTGACTCTATCTATCTCTCTCTCTCTCTCTCTCTCTCTCTCTCTCTCTCTCTCTCTCTCTCTCTCTCTCTCTCTCTCTCTCTCTCTCTCTCTCTCTCTCTCTCTCTCTCTCTCTCTCTCTCATCTAAAATCTACAAATAGGCAACATCCATAATTAAATATTCAATGTCCCCTGATAGCCGATGTGTTAGATATCATGCATGCCTATAAGTGAAAGTGATTCCTAAGTGGAAGTGTGTTGGAGATAAGCAGGAATGCATGCAAACAGTGCATAGGCCTACTTGGTGTGTGTTTTCTCTGCTATTGTGTGTGTGTGAGCGTGAAATATGAAGAAAGTGAGAAAGGTTTGGTGTAGCGATCAAGTTGTTTAACTAGCCACATGCTTGCAGACCAATGAAACGCATGGCCAGACTTGCGTGACGATGTGGAGGTTAAATTTGTCCCGTATGGTGGACGTTTGCTTCATCTGGATGTTTAGTTTCCGCTGAGGCCAGACGATTGTTTCTGAAGACGAAAGATAAAAGATTCCATGCTGCTTAACACGACCTGCAAATAGACTGAGACTGGGACAGGCCTTCCCCTTCCATAAGAAAAAACACACACACACACACACACACCAGAGCCCAACCCAGACCACCAGCCTTTGGAATGACAAGCAAACACACACACACACACACACACTCTCTGTCCTGCTGCTGGGGTCGCTCTCTGCCCTGTAACTGGAGCCAACATGTTTCCTGCTGCATGTGTGTGAATGTCTTGCGTGTGTGTGTGGGCACGTGTCTATGATCACGCACAGACAACTTAAAAACAGTGTTTTTTATAACAGAACAGGAAATGTAAAAGTGGGAAATAATTCAACGCGTTCCCATAATGCATTGTGGAGCTGTGCGAGGGCATGAGGGAAATGTGCACCTGAAGTTGGTCACCTGATCGGAGAAACACACACGCTGTGGTGATGTTTTGCCTCATCTGTATGAAACTTGAAACTTTTAGAGATTTAGCTTTTTCATTTAAAGAGATAGTTCACCCAAAAATGCAAATTCTAAAGTATAATTTTTCACAACCCACCTGACTTTATTTCTTCAGTTGTACATGAGGGGATTTTTCCAAAAAAATTTCCCTTCATTTTAGATTCATTATAGATTAAGATTTAATGAATTTATGTGCTGTCGTCTTTTTATTTATTTATTATTATTATATATATTTTTATATATTTCTATTTAGATTTATTTTTATTTTAGGTTTAGTTTGTTATTTTAGTACTTCAACTAATATTTATCTAATGTTTATTTTGTTTTATTTCAGCTTTATTTCAATTAACAAAACTTTATAGAATAGTTTTAGTTAGTTAGAACAACAGATACAATGAAAGTGAATGGGGACTGGCTCCAAAAATGACATAAAAGCACCATAGAAGTTACTACAAAACTACTATGTATGACTCAAATTGAAATATGATATATGTTGAAGCCAAGCCACACGATAACTTTTATAGGAGGAACATTCAGAAATCTACGACTCTAGCTTGCTGGAAATCTATTTTGAGATTATGATCAAATATGCATCAAGGCATGTCATTTATTCTTTTGTTTTTTGTTTTTTAATTAACATTGCTGTCAAACCTAGAATTGCCCATTTAAGTTATATGTTCTACTTGTATATTGTGCTCTCATGCTGTTTTTTTCCAATTTTTAATTTTTAATTTTTGGAGCTCGGGAGTGCCAGCCCCCCATCCATTTTCATAGAATGAAAAAAGGTCATCTATGAAATGTCATCTTTTGTGTTGTTCTATGGAAGAAACTAATGATGCAGGTTTTAAAACACAATAAGTTAAGTAAATAATTAATAAGGTGATTTTTTTTTTTTTTTTGTGGAGAACTGTTCCTTTAAATGTGAGTTTCAGCTGTTTTGCAACTGTTTTAGGCTAGACATGTTTATGCACATATTTGTTTGTGGGACTTTTTGTCTGGACATTTTAGACCCCCGACTTCCTTAAACATGTAAGTGTGTGTTGCAGAGGCTATTTACCTGTAGAAATGACCTTTATTTTGGCACCTCAAATGTGTGTGTGTGTGTGTGTGTGACAGATGAGACAAATTACCGTATTTGACATCTGAATGCCACATGCCATCGCAAGGCCTCTAATAAAACCTGGACTGTGTGACTCCTGTAGATAATGTGTGTTTTACACTTAAATGCACGACTGTAAGTTGTTATGCTTCTCTGGAATGTGCACGATTTGTCAGTTTTCAGAGATCTTTTTTTTTATTGTCAATAAATCTTGACATCTGAAATGGGACATTAATGTAAATTCCTGAGAGAAATAGCCACATCTGATTTGTGAATGAATTGTTCTTTTGATTTGAATCATATCAATGAGTCAGTTGATTCAGTTCTGAATGATTCACAAATCATTCCTTTAAGGCTCTGTTGAGGTCTGCGGAAATAAATGTTTACTTCTTCCTTAAAAATAGTCTTGGTATTCAGCCACCAGAATGTCTCACAGTGCTCGATCTTTCCTCTGTGTGTGTGTGTGTGTCTACAAATACCATTTGCATAACAGATTCTGAAGCGCCGTTATCAGCGGTGGGTGCATGTATCAATTTGGGGTTTCCTTCTTCCTTCGCTGTTGCATAGCAACCCTTGAGGTTGCTAAATAAATATTTGTGTGCGGTGTGAGCGCTGCTCCTAATATATGCAAAGGCGAGAAAATGTACATCACCGTTTCGAATTTAGGAAAGTATCTTGAACTCTACAATCAATGTTTCAAAAAGTGTTTGCTCATGCAAAAAAATAGTTAATATGAAAACTGTGAACTGAGATCAGCATGCAAATTTATAATCAGAGCTGTTGCACTCACAAAAAGTACCATGGCATGACCATGTTTAAAAAAAAAAGTATATTCCATGGTAATAGCCACAGTCTTTTTTTTTAAGTAAGATTTTACTTAAAAGAAATTAATACTTTTATTAGCAAGGGCGCCTTAAATTGATCAAAAGTGACAGTAAAGACTAAAATATTTATATTTCAAATAAATGCTGAACTTTCTATTCATCAAAGAATGCTGAAAAATATTAACTAAGTTAAGTAAGTAAAGTTTATTTATAAAGCGCTTTTCACAGATAAAATCACAAAGTGCTGTACAAGAGGATAATTAAAACAAACAATATAAAATGTATGTACATATGTAAAATTTAAGTGACACTAGTGAAAACCCATCAACCAAAAGCCTTCCTAAATAAACATGTTTTCACAGCCTTTTTAAAAGAGACAACAGTGTCTGCCAGACGTATGGACAGGGGTAGTGCGTTCCACAGTTTGGCAGCAACAGACTGAAATGACATGTGTGTGTCATTAAGGTTTCCACAAAAATATTAAACAGCATTGATAATAATCAGACACATTTTTCTAGAGCAGCAAATCATCATATTAAAATAATTTCTGAAGGATCATGTGACACTGAAGACTGGAGTAATGATGCTGAAAAATCAGCTTTGATCACAGGAATAATTTACATTTTAAAATATGTTCAAATAGGAAACAGTTCTTTTAAATAGTAATAATTTTTGACAATATTAATATTTTTATTGTATTTTTTTAATCAAATAAATGCAGCATTGGTGAGCAGAAGAGACTTCTTTCAAAAACAGGAAAGAACCAACTTCAAAAGTTTGAACAATAGTGTATAATTCGGCAACAAGGGGTATATCAAACTACCATAGTTTTTAGATTTTTGGACTTTTCATGTAAATACCATGTATAAAAAGCTAGGCTTATGTAATATATGAATATGTTATGCATTCAGTGTCATGATATAGGCCTAGCGATGTACCATTGTACTGCAGTTTTTGTAAGGGTTTTAAGAGTTCAGTTTGTTTCATTGGCAATGATTGAGCTCGCCTGTTGCTAGCATTACTATATATCTACTACACGATTTGTTCAGGTTGATAACGCAGTGTGATCTTTCTGAAAACACACATGAAGAATAGTATGTATGAATAGCAGCTTTGTGAGTTGAGAAACTGTGGGAAACTGATAAAGCTGTCAGTTCCTCTCATTGACTGTGAACACACCTTCTTATTCCCAGGCTGCTTTTGATTGGTTCATCATAATGTCAATCACTCTTGTCCTGTTGCTTCGCTGAATTAAAATAGACTTTAGCTGTGGGCAAAATTGTGCATTATTTCATAATTGTGCAACATTGACACATGTCCGCATCATGTTGCACGCAGCATCCATTTTCCGTCTGGAAAATATAAATATTTTTGGCATTTTTAAGTAAATTTAGTTTTTTTCTTTTTTCTTTCAGCATTAAATACTGAGTCAAAAAAGATGCATGTGCATTGCATTATGGGATACAGTATTCCATGCAGTTTGCCTTATTGTTTACTGCACATTTATACACTCACCGGCCACTTTATTAGGTACCCCATGCTAGTAACGGGTTGGACCCCCTTTTGCCTTCAGAACTGCCTCAATTCTTCGTGGCATAGATTCAACAAGGTGCTGGAAGCATTCCTCAGGGAGTTTGGTCCATATTGACATGATGGCATCACACAGTTGCCGCAGATTTGTCGGCTGCACATCCATGATGCGAATCTCCCGTTCCACCACATCCCAAAGATGCTCTATTGGGTTGAGATCTGGTGACTGTGGAGGCCATTTTAGTACAGTGAACTCATTGTCATGTTCAAGAAACCAATTTGAAATGATTAGAGCTTTGTGACATGGTGGAAGTAGCCATCAGAGGATGGGTACATGGTGGCCATAAAGGGATGGACATGGTCAGAAACAATGCTCAGGTAGGCCGTGGCATTTAAACGATGCCCAATTGGCACTAAGGGGCCTAAAGTGTGCCAGGAAAACATCCCCCACACCATTACACCACCACCACCAGCCTGCACAGTGGTAACAAGGCATGATGGTTCCATGTTCTCATTCTGTTTACGCCAAATTCTGACTCTAACATCTGAATGTCTCAACAGAAATCGAGACTCATCAGACCAGGCAACATTTTTCCAGTCTTCAACTGTTCAATATTGGGTAGCTTTTGCAAATTGTAGCCTCTTTTTCCTATTTGTAGTGGAGATGAGTGGTACCCGGTGGAGTCTTCTGCTGTTGTAGCCCATCCGCCTCACGGTTGTGCATGTTGTGGCTTCACAAATGCTTTGCTGCATACCTCGGTTGTAACGAGTGGTTATTTCAGTCACTGTTGCCCTTCTATCAGCTCGAACCAGTCTGGCCATTCTCCTCTGACCTCTGGCATCAACAAGGCATTTCCGCCCACAGAACTGCCGCTCACTGGATGTTTTTTCTTTTTCGGACCATTCTCTGTAAACCCTAGAGATGGTTGTGCGTGAAAATCCCAGTAGATTAGCAGTTTCTGAAATACTCAGACCAGCCCTTCTGGCACCAACAATCATGCCACGTTCAAAGTCACTCAAATCACCTTTCTTCCCCATACTGATGCTCGGTTTGAACTGCAGGAGATTGTCTTGACCATGTCTACATGCCTAAATGCACTGAGTTGCCACCATGTGATTGGCTGCTTAGAAATTAAGTGTTAACGAGCAGTTGGACAGGTGTACCTAATAAAGTGGCCGGTGAGTGTATATTCATGTACCATTCCACTTGTCTATTCAATACGGAATTGCATGCATACTGAACATTTGCATACTGTGCACACCTTACATAGTGTGTACTACAGAAATATTAAGTAGTAAGTTATTTTTTGTAAGGGTTGTCAGCGCACTAAAAATCAAGGTATGACGTATGCGCACGTGCACATTTCCACATTTTTGACTTTCGTCCATTTTTTAAGAGAAAAACTTCTCGTTTCTCAGTTCCGTGTTTGTCCTTGTTGTGGACTCAATGACTTCCTCTTTCAGAACGTGGCATTTCTAACGTCTTGCCGTCGTCCAATCGAAAAGCGTTTCGTTACTTTGGAAACTGTGCCAGTCATGGCCATGGCAACCATGCTTGTTTTGGCAGTGCCAATAAAAACAGCGCTAGTAACAATTTTAGTCATGCTTAACTGACACAAAACACGGTATTCAGATTACTGTGCAGTCTGAAAAATATGGTAATATTGTTGCACCTCTTTATAAGTTTAGTCACTGTGGATTTCAACATTCAGAATGATTCTTTAGTGGTTTATTCTTGATTTTGCAGCCAAGGTGGAGATTATGTATTTTTTCTGTGTCGTTTTGAAAGAGGAAGTGAGAGGCAGAAACAGGAAGTAGTTACAAGCACCCATTTCAATGCATTAGACACAAAGAGAAGACAAGAACAAGACAAGAACTAGAACACAAGTGGTTTATGGGCTTTCGGCCCAAGTGTGATGTAGATTTACAGGCAAACTCTCTAAACGTGAGAAAACTGTTCGTCGACCAAGAAAAACTTACCATGGGAGCCATACTGTAGTTTCTGCCAGTGAAACTGTGGTAAATGTTAACCATCGTTGTCATCAAAGAAAAAAGAAATGAAAATGACTTAAAGTTTCAATACGAGTCAAGTCATCCTCATTTATATAGCGCTTTTAACAATGTAGATTGTTTCAAAGCAGCTTTACAGAGATAAACTTAATATAATTTAAGGTAACAGAGATTGGTTTGGCTTTATAGCGGTTCTTGAATAATGTTAATTTCCAACTAAAGTTAGTTTTGATTGATTCACTTCCGTTGAAATGATCATTTGTTATTAAATTAGGGGCCGTTAAGACGTGTCGTTCCCTCTAAACAGACTTTAAACGTGAACCTGTGATAAACGCTGATGGCGTTCACATGCGCTTTAAGAATTAATTCTATAGTTATGTGCGTTTATATGTGTGCAGGTTTGTAATTCCCTACAAACCATGGCTAAACAAACTACTTGTCTTGCCTTTAAATTTTGATACAGAATTTTATTTTATTTTATCACTTCTGGGTTGGTACGTGAACCCTAATTTCCACAACGCTTTATCTGTAGAGTGGAAAAAGGGATCCTCCATAGGGAGAGGCTAATGTCACGTATTGGTTTCTTTTATACAACCCCCTAGTAATTGAGTAATTGAGCTTTCTAGGTTGTTTTGGCAACAATGTTTACCATGATGCATCTTTTTCAGTCTCGTACTCAGTCACAGCAGTGTGTGTGGGGTTAATACAGGGTTGCCAGATGTTGGTTATTTGATGAGCGAGTGGATGGATGGATGGATGGATGGATGGTGGTTTATTGATTTGGCTCTGTGAATTCTGTACAGGGAAAGACCATTAAATTTCCCTTCACTAAAAGCAGCTGAACAATAGATGACCTCACCCTACAGGCCTTTCTTCCTTCGGTCTGTCTTATCCCGCTTCCTTCTGTTTTCTGTTTTCATTTTGATGTCATTCTAAATAGTACAGTACTTTAGTAGATAAAACTCTAAGGAAGTATATATAAAAAGGCCAGACTCCTTACTGAATAAAAGTATTAATTTCAACAAAAAAATTCGGACCCCAAATTTTTGATCGGTAATGTAAGTGTGTGGATTAGATTTGCAAGTGAACTGATGCAACAAGCGTTCTTCAAATGTTACTTTTTTCAAAATGTTTGTTCGCCATAAATATCAGGCAGTTCTGCATTTTGCTGGATTGTTGAAAGGATTAGATTAATTTATAAATACCCTTTTTGTTCAATTAAAAGTTTTAACAGTTCCTGTTCAGCAGGACACAAACAGCGCCCTCTCTGGTCTGGGTGATACGTTTTTTTTTGTTTTTTTTTACAGTGACATCTTCCATTCAGCATTAATAAGGATGCATTGCTGTTCTCTTAATGCATACTTGTTTTTAAATCTGATTACTACCTATCTATATCCTGAGCGGAAGAGGAGTTTACTTCCCTCCTTCAGTATCTAAGTGCTTGTGATAATCTGAGTACCGTGTGTGTGTGTGTGCTTGTGCGTGTCTAATTTTAGTTTTTCACTCTCACCTCTTCAGGTCTGTGAGCTGAATCCTTGGATTACCATCCAACCTTTAATCTTAAAGCATTCCTGCCTAAACTTCAGTCCACGCCACGGTCATTGCTATCAAATGAATGTTGGTGTGTGTGTGTGTGTGTGTCAGGTTGGAGAGCTGAGAAAAAGCTGAGAAGGCTTCTCTTCTTACATCACACTGAACATAAGCAATGCACTGAACATCACACTGAACAGACAGCGAGGAGTGTGTGTGAAATGAATGTGAATGATCAATAACAATTTGTTAGTTTGTCATCATGCCAGAGTGCAATTTGATCCGCAAAATCTGTGTGTATCAATTTAAACTCTTTAATTGACTTTAGGGTCAATTCTGATGTCATGTTGATTTTATTCACTTTTTCTCAGCACACGTTCATGGTCTTATTGTGTGCGATCCGTTGCTTATCGTGTGTCCAAAGAAACAAGCATTGTATAAGGGTTATTGTAGTTTTGATTTTTTTAAATGTAGTTTTGATTTCTATTTTATTTTAAATTAGTCTTTTCAATTTAGTTTAGAATTCCCTCTATCTTTGGTAGATTTAGTTTAGTTTTTTCCCCCTCAGAGTTATAGCATTTTAGCCAAAGTTAATGCACTAACTGGTACCCTTTTAAAATATTTATTTGGGGTTCAATTTCCCACAGTGACATTTTCATTTTCTAATGCAAGTGGGTTGAAAAGGCTTCAAGTTTTATAATACAACATCAAGTATCTAAATATAAAATAAACATTAGTTTTAGAGTTATGAAAATGTTAGTTTAGTTTATTCTAATATATTTTTTTTTTTAAATTTAAGATAAGGAAAATGCTTTCATTTAGTTTTAATTTTAGTTTTCGTTAACAATATTATCACTGGTTTGTTATCATAATCTTTCATCACTAACTTGCTCCGCCACTGAAACGACTTTCCTTTTCCACTGACATCATCGAGCCCTCTAATGTTTAAGCCCCTCCCCTCAAACTGCCTTTTCATATAAAAACACTGTCATCCAATCAATTCTCAAACAAATCCTCATTGAATATCATGTTTCACTTGGAGTTCTGTCACCTTACGGAAGTAAAATGAGTTTCAAACGTTTACTTAAAATGCTTCACCTTGTAATAGTTGAGAACACATGTAGGAAGTTTAAAAGTGCCCGTGTATTTGGCACATGGAGCTGTGTGTGTGTGTCTGGGTGAGTGTGTATCAGATTTCCGCTGGCACACATACCTCACATAACCAGTATAGTTTTCCCTCTCACTATTAAACACTCTCTCACACACACATTCAGGCTTGCTGTGTTTTCCCTGTTAAAGAAACTCACATAAATGTGCACTATTCTCGAACAGCTGTTTGTGTGTTTGTAATTCCTGAAGGCTGGGCAACCTCCTGTAAAGATTTATTTTCAGAGGCAACCCAGAAGACGACAGGACAGAGACCAGCTCGCTGCACGCTGTCAGAGCAAATCATGAAGTCTAGACGATTCTAGTCTTGCCAAGCCAGACTTTTAAGTGTCAAAGTAAAGTCTGGGCCAATTTGATGCTTATTCTGGCCAAGAACTGTCTGCTTACACACAGGAAGACACTGTCTGTATAATTTATCAACATGTTAAATGACCAACCACTGGAGTTTTTTGGGGTTTATGTACATTACCGGTCAAAAGTTTGGAATAATTATGTTTTTGACTCTTCTGCTCACCAAGGCTGCATTTGTTTGATCAAAAATACACTAAAACTGTAATATTGTGAAATATTATTCCAGTTTTCTTTTGTAATATATTTTAAAATGTAATATATTGCTGTGATCAAAGCTGAATTTTCTGGATCATTACTCCAGTCTTCAGTGTCACATGATCCTTCAGAAATCACTCTAATATGGTGATTTGCTGCTCAAGAAACATTTCTGATTATCATTAATGTTGAAAATAGTTGTGCTGAGCAATATTTTTGTGCAAACCGTGATACACTACCATTCAAAAGTTTGGGGTAAGAAAAAAACAACAACAGAAGAAATGAATACTTCTTCAGTAAAGATGCATTAAATTGATCAAAGCTGACTATTTATAATGTTACAAAAGATTTATATTTTAAAAAGTGCTGTTTATTGAACTTTCTATTCATCAAAGAATCCTGAAAAAAATTGTTT
>NW_026607456.1:0-37678 GCF_029890125.1 Rhinichthys klamathensis goyatoka
GTTTTCAAATAGTAAACAGGCAGCAACAAGATCTACTACAAAGGCGGAACGCTTCAGTACTGCCGGGTGGACAGCAAGTAGGCAGATGTTTCAAAGACAGAAAACACGGCAGTGAGTCGCTTCTGTTCTCAGTCTCTGTGTGCGCCCTCAGGATCGGTCCCAGAAGCCTAATATAGTGCAAACTTAGGCTTCGCTCAGGTGTGGCTCATCTGCAATTAAGAAAGGGGAGAGACACTGCACTCAAATGCACGTGTAGCAGCAAACACCAGAGCTGGGGGACGTAACATCGGGGTACACACTCACGAGAGGAACGCCCACCGAGACGACACATACAGACACACACACACACAAGCAATGCTGTGAAAACAGCAGTTGTGAGCTGTATTGCTCGCGGCCACCGCTGATCGCGCCTTCACACCACCACTGGAACAGAGTATTCTCTTTGTGAAGTCTCCAACGTTGCAGCAGTCTGCAGAAACTCAGAGTCAAAACGAAAGCTCGGCTCCGAAGTGAAAGACAATGAGTGCGTGCGCCCGCTTCCTGTTTATACCCGCGCTGCGGCGCTTCTCACGCACGCCAACGTTCATTGGCTCGTTCTGTAGACACTCGAAGTTGATAGGGCTCCCTGAAGTGATCCCGATAACGTCATCACGTCGAACCTGAGCGACTGAAAGGGAACACAAAAATATAACAGACGCAGTCTGTCACGCTATAAGACAGACGCAGATGTCCCGTTGAGTGAAGGGTAAGTTAATTGTGCAGGCACTGACACACTGCACTGAGCTGTGTTGAGGAGCGTGTTGCAGTGCGTGTTAGAGAAAAAAATTATAAATAACTTCACTGCCACATGTGAATGACACGTGACGTCAGACTCGACACTTCACTGCCACGCGTGATTTACGTTACGTCTGCGTCACGTCTATGTAACGTCTGCGTCTTAAATTGAATGGAATAAATAGCAGAATAAAAAAAAAATAAGACGATGAGTGAGACGTTCATTGAGACGAGTGCATGTTGCAAAGTTATATTAAAGAGCTGATCGTAACGCCATACAGATGTAATCCACACGTCAACTAATGTGACGCCGCCGTGGCGTCTGCATAGATCAACAGCTGCACGTTATTGACGTGTCTACGTGACATTATATTTGCGTGCACGTCTCCATATAAAACAAATGGAGACGTATACACGCACGTATTATCTGTCGTGCTTGTCAGTCTCGTCGCCGAATTAACCATTTCGAGCGCCATGCGAACTCCGTGCCAAAATCAAACATCCGAACGACCGACCGATCGAACGTCTATCCGAACATGTTGTCTTTAGAGCGTCTGACCGAGCGGGTGACCCACGTTCCTACCTGACGTGACGTCAGCATCTTGAAATTAGCAGTTTTTTGACCATGCAAGTATCCAAGCTGATGTGTAAAGACTATTAATGGACATGAAAGGCAATACATATAAATATTGTAGCCCTAAACAACACTAAAACATTTCTCCTGAATCCTGTGCTTGTGAGGCTGTGTGTTTTACTGTCAAAGAGCATAAATACTGTAGGCTAGCCTAAATACAGACATTCAGGAGTCTTCATTTGACCAATATAATCATTTCAACTAGTTTTTATTGTTCATTTTATTGGCCAATGTACAATGTTCTCACAGTCCATAAAAAACCCCACCAAATTAATGAATGTAGCCTTTCATTTAAAAAACAGATCCAGAACGTTTTCATAAATACAAATATTAGATTTATATCTTTTAACATGTATATAATAATATATATAAAAATGTATATATATAAAATATCCATTTATATTTATATATATTTATTTATACGTGTATACACTTATATTTGAAACTGTTGTGACCTGTGAATCTACAGTTTAAAAAATTTGCAGATAATAAATGTTATGAACTTAAGACCTATTTATGCATCTTTGTTGTTTGTGTTTGTTTGTTTGTTTGTTTGTATGTAAACAATGTTGTGTTATGTTGAGAATAAGAGTTTCTGAGGGGGTCACCTGTGGACTGGATTAAATTGTAGAGCAGCTCCTAGTGCTCCAATAATAGGATATTCCAGAAACTTAAAAGCTACACTTTACTGTAATATGGAATATTGTTACTGAACGTGTGTGGCGTGAGCGTGGCGTTTCTGTTGCGTGTCAGCTGTGTGGCGGCTGCGTCGAGGCTGCGTCTGTGTCTTTGCACACCAGAAGCGTGTCTGACGCGGCGCTGCTGCTGCTAGGTGATGTACAGGGAGGACGTATTAGGCCTATACTTCATGTTAAGCATAAATATAAAGCCTACTGATAAAGACACTGTCAGCAGTATTGACAGCAAAATAGACTACATAATATTTCGTTCTGTATTGACAGGTGCAATATTTGAAAATTGATCATTATTTTTAAATTAGCCTGTATATCTGAATTTATGTCGAAACCTAGACTTTCAACCATCAAAATGTAATTTATTAATATTTATTCGTGTACAAAATAACATATAAACACATTTTCCTATTCTATTTTGCCTGGAAACGCTTCCAACATGCTTGCGTGTCGCGTGAAAAATAGGCGTCAGTTCTATTTCTAGCATGCATGCGTTTTCTGAGTGTGCAAGCTCTAACGCATAGGTTCTCAAAGTGCGGCCCGCCGGAAACATTTCTGGCGGCCCGCGATAACATCTGTAAAACTGTTAAAACTATTGCTTTGAAAAAATGAATATCTCCGTTTAGTGGTGTTTAGCGGCATCCATAGGCATAAGCCGTAATTACATGGTCCGACCGACCGATCGCACTTGACCTCACTCCCAAGGCCACCAGGAACAGTGGTTGTCTACACAGGAATAGGAATCGTGGCCAACCGAAACCAGCACCACAAATCCCATTTCAATTTAAAAGGGTATGTTGACCAAGTAATCAATATTCAATGTGACTTAATAATAATCTTAACAATGTCAAGCTTATTAATAGCCGCGTTTCCATTACCTTTCAAAATGTTCGCGGGCGCGAACACTTGCATTTTCCTATCAACAGTGGAAACAACTTAAACTAGTCTATCATTTCTGGTCATACAGAAAATAATAATGCATTGTTCACAACTACTTTTATTTGTGTAAACTCATAACAAGAAAACGTGCTTTTGTAAAATAAAATAAAACAATCAGTAGCCTAGGCTACTACGCGCTTTCATGATCTCCGTGAACTGGAGCGCGAGAACTGAAACAAAATATAGCTAGCCTATGTAGGCTAAAGCTTAAAATGTGCACTTTTAAACAAACAAACTCGAATCGAAAGCAAATACCTGATTATGTAATCCGTATGAAAGGTGGATTTCTCTCTAAAAGCGCATCTGCTTAACAGCGGAGATGGAGATATGTTTTTAGCCGACACTTAGAAAATCGACATGTTTTCCATATTAATTTGTGAATATTTAAAATGTTTAATAAAGGGGCAAAAAGTCATTTAAACAAAAATCTGAAAAAGTCTGTCGACATTTACTTTTTTTGCGCAGCAGTTGGTGAAGCCAGTTCAAATTAAAATTTTGTTCAACTTTGCGTGTTAAAAAGACAACAACCGTTCATTTTCCGTTTTTCAGTTACGGGTTAAAAAAGATAGATAATAATATGCAAATCTGCAATAATGGAAACGCGACCGACAAGCAATGATAGAAATGGATGATGATGATGACTTGTTTGGTAAGCTTCTATTTTAAAAGTTTCTTTCTCTCCCCCCAAAAATGTTCACAAGTTTTGCCAGGTTTAGCCTCAGTTATGAATTAAAATGTGTTTATTGCAACTAATGTAAACTGTAGAGATGCAACCTGGTCATTAAAATAATTTCAAATGGGAATTTCTTTTCAGGTTTTTTTTCTTCGTTTTCTCCCCCGCCACTTTGGCGGCCCTCAGTTCAATGTTGGGTTCCTAAATTGGCCCTCACCTATCAAAACTTTGAGAACCCCTGCTCTAACGGTACTGATCCACTTGTCCATGCGACACTTCAGTCGCGCCGCACTCCACTTTATTCCTATGGGTGACGTCACGCGACTTTAACGCCCCCGCAAAGCATCCCGGGAAGGTGGCGCTTCATTTGGAAAAATGCTGCGCGTCCAAAAGCTGGCCGATGCCCATCTTTATGCAAATGAATCCGTCAAACGCGAAGCGTCTATCCAATAGAAGTAGTCTCTCGAGGGGCCTTTGTTCTAGACTGGCCGCTGGGTCAAAACCACGCCCATAGCGGTAAACTTGAGGAACGCCCATCAACTCGCTTCACCACCATGCTTCAGTCGTGTCGCAAAAGTGGATCAGTACCGTAACCTGTTAACATGGGAGCCGAAATAAAAACGGACACGCCACGCAGCCAGTGTGTCCCAGGCCTAATGGTACTGATCCACTTTTGCGACACGACTGAAGCGTGGTGTCGCGACGCCTCCCCACATTTGTACGTTGATGGGCGTTCCTCAAGTTTGCCGCTATGGGCGTGGTTTTGACCCAGTGGGGGAATGTTGTGTATTTAAAACATTTGTTCGAAGAAGTGGTGTGTGGATTTCTTTGAGCAGTCATGATGAATCAAACACAAAGGATCATTGTAGCTGCACTGCTCTACCTCCGGAGAAAGAAGACACGTCGTCGCCATTGGGTTCACCCTATCCGGAGTGAAGTTGCCCGGCGGGAGTGTGGGGAGTACCACTGCCTTGTGATGGAGCTCCGGCTTGACGATGACATGTTCAGGGAACATTTCAGGCTGTCCAAGGAGTTGTTCGACGACCTGCTGGTGCGAGTGGGACCCCGGATTGCCAAGACGAACACATTTTTTCGTCAGGCAATTGGTCCTGCTCAGCACCTTGCTATTTGCCTACGGTAAGCTACTGCACCTAAGATAATACAGAAATACATGTATGTATGTAATGTATGTTTACTATGGGAATATATCGCTTTATTTTCAATATTACTTTAATTGAGTAGTGGACGTTCTATCAATATGATTTTAAAGCAACATTGTTTAATGATCATGTTAGGACCACTACATTTTTGTTTTCAAATGTTCTTATGAGGCCAATAGGCTAACGTGTGATATCTAAAACAGTGATTACATATACTGGTAAATGTGTACTACCTGAATATACGTGCAGTTCATTAACATTTTATTCATTTTTAGCAGTTAGTCATTAAAAAAATAAATAAATAACGCTTTAAGTGGGCTAATTAATAAGCGTTATTTATGTTAAATCATGTTTTTTACAACATAGGCTACGTCAAGATTGTTACGCAATATTGTGTGTGTGTGTGTGTAGAAAGAATTCATACACAGCCGGTCAAAAAAACAACAACAAATGAGCGAAAGTCCACCGTCTAGGCCTAGCACTAGGCAGTTTTTGGTGTTAATTTCTATTTCTTGTCTACATGCAATTGTAATTAATATATCTTCATATCTTCACAGATTCCTTTCAACAGGGGATTCATTCAGGACAATATCGAGCAACTACAGGGTGGGCCACTGCACTGTGGGAAGAGTGGTGAAAGAGGTGTCAGCTGCCATCTGGGATGCCCTGCTACCTGAGTACCTGCCTGCACCGTGCATGGAGGACCGGCGTGCCATTGCAGAAGGGTTCAGCCATCGCTGGAACTTTCCCAACTGTCTTGGTTCGGTGGATGGGAAGCACGTGGTCATCCAGGCCCCAGGCAACTCTGGCTCCCTATACTATAACTACAAGGGCGCATATTCCATTGTGCTGTTGGCAGTGGTTGATGCCGACTACCTCTTCAGGGTAGTTGACGTTGGTGGATATGGCAGGACGAGTGACGGCGGATCCCTCTACAACTCTGCCTTTGGTGAGGGCCTCCGAGATGGCACCCTGGACCTCCCTGAATCGGCGGTCATCCCTGGGTCTGAGCATCGTGGTACAATGCCCTTTGTGTTTGTAGGAGATGAGGCATTTCCCCTCCGCCAGAACCTCATGCGCCCTTACCCTGGCCCCCATGTCCCTGGAGAGCAGAGGGTGTACAACTACCGCCTCAGTCGTGCCAGGCTTGTAGTTGAGTGTGCTTTTGGCATTCTGTCTTCACAGTGGAGAATGTACAGAAGAGTGATGGCTGTCAGCCCTACTACTGCTGAGACGTGTGTCCGAGCCACTTGCGTTCTCCACAACTACCTGCGCGTCATGACCCTGAAGAGAAGGCACAAGGCAGGCAGTTACCGTAGGCCTGGTGATGGTAGTTGTCTCCGGGGAGTTTCCAGGATATCTGCAAACAACGCCACACGGGAGGCCTTGAGAGTGAGAGGCAACTTCGCCTCTTATTTCAGTGAAGAGGGCGCTGTTCCTTGGCAGGTCCAGCCATAAACCAACCCAGCAGCTGCATAACACAACGGCTCTTTTAAGAGCCACCCACATTGTCCTTTAAAGGCATACTTCCAAAGTAGCACAAGCATTATACATACATTCATCTTTAAAAGCAAAGGTCCATGTTACATAAGTGTAACACATGGAAATGTAAAGCATATATATGTGATACACCTGACTTCCCCCTTCACACAGCATTTTCACCCCTTACACTGTTCGGAAAAACAGAGCCCTTTTAGCCTGAACAACCACACTAAATAAACATTTCACAGGGATGTTACACTACTACAGGGCTGGACTGGCCATCGGGCATACCGGGCATTTGCCCGGTGGGCCGACGTGCTTTGTGGGCCGATACATCTCATACTTAATTATTTTTTTTTTTTTTTAACAGCCCATTAAACTCGTACATCGGCGGCCCATTGCGTTTAGTTTTGTTTAATTGGTAGCTCTGGGATCTTTGTGCCGGTGTAATGCATTGGACAAAAAAGTCAGCGTAGGTTTTTCTTTTTCTCACAGACCGGCGCATGATGAAACGCGTAGATCAGCAGCCCATTGGTTATTTTCTTGATTGACACTGGGCTGGTCCAATCACATCTTTAAACTCCTCCCCCTTTGAGCTCTGTGTGAGCGAGCAGTGTCAGTGTGTATCTGTCAAAATAGTCAGAGCGATGGAGAAGAAACGCAAGGAATGTGCAGAGAAATAGCGTGAAAAGAAACTTCAAAGGCCCTTCAAGTGGCTGATGAGGATAGTGAGGAGGATAAGGAGAGAGATGAGTGAGGATAGAGAGGAGGATAAGGAGAGAGATGAGTGAGGATAGTGAGGAGGATAAGGAGAGAGATGAGTGAGTGTAGAGAACTGTGGTAAGCAGAACTAGGCTACTGTCACAACACTTATGGTGTGTTCACACCGAACGCGAATAGAGCGTCAAATACGCGTCTATCGCGTTTAGTTAGACGCTTGAACATTCGCTCGAGTTCAAATTTTTCAACTTGCGCGGAAGACATTCGCGGCAAACGCGTCGCCCAATTCGTGTCATTCGCAACGCCCGGCGTGAATGATGCGTCTATTCGCGTCTTTGCATTGACTTTGTATGTAATCTACTCGCCCAAATAATTAAATTCGCGTTCGGTGTGAACACACCATTAGGCTATGTAGGAACCCACTACCCAGTTACGCATTATTTACACATCTGCATATTTGACGATTACGCATTTTATTAGAATTGTAATGAGACAATAATGAGTGATGAGTTTGTAAACCATATTTTTCTTCAAAATAAAAGCTTGATGCCGTTTCCGTCAAAATAAAAGATCATGTGCTTATCTCTGTATAGAAATTAGTACAAAACTAATTATGAAAGTTGCTTTTATTTTTCAGTGCATTAGTTTTACAACATATGGCTATTACTGCCATGGGATTAATATTATAACTATTATTATGTAGTAGTGTAATGTAGACAGACACTATATCACAACTAAAAGAGTTTTGAGTTTTTCTTTGTTCAATTTGCACACTGAATATGGGTTGGAGCTCTTTATTTTTAACTCTCAAAGTGCACCAGATTGATGAATTTAACATTAAAAAGCACAAAATTTTCTTACGCGGGGAGCATGCCCCCGAACCCCCCTAGAGGGACAGAGGTGCACTCACCACAGATTTCACAAAAACCTGTGGGAAAAACCGGTAATGCTATACCAGCTTATAGCTTTCTTTAGGATTCATCACTGTGGAGTATTGTTCAACTTAGTAGTTATTTAATCGGTTAACTCTTACTCACTCCTATTCACTTATGGCATTAGTGGTTTTAATAGGAGTTGGTATACATATTCAAGGGCGTGCAAAGTTCGGTTGTGTTATATAGTGGGCCAGTCTGGGACAAAATGCCCGGGCCGATTTTTTGTCCCAGTCCAGCCCTGCACTGCACTACTAGACACCTCCCCTGACCCCTTGTGACAACTCACCTGTTCTAACTGAACCTTGTCATTAAATTCTACATTCTGTGTATAAACAATACATATATTGTCAGTTATCTTTTTTTCATTTACTTTGGTTTGACGTTTCTCTTTTTTTTATGTGGGTATCAAGAGGATTCCTCCAAACAACATTCTATATGAACTTATTGGATAAAATATTAACTCATTGAACAAAATAAACATTTATTGAACAAAATATACATTTATTGAACAAAATAAACTTAAATTAATAAATATAAATAGGTATAATGTACAACACAAACATGAGCATAAATAACATTTTAAAGAAAATTACTCCCTTCCCTCCAAATCCGCCTCATAGACTAAACTATAGATTTTAAATTTCACCTCGGCCCTCTTGGCCAGGCTCATCCGTCGCAAGGCGGGCAAGAGGCTCAAAAAAAAAAATCTCATCCTCATCTGCTGTGGACAGAGCTACTGGAGGAGGAGGAGGAGGAGGAGGAGGAGGAGGAGGTGGTGTCGGCTTCATATTACGAGCCTCCTGGAGTGAACTTAATAGCTCCTGCTCAAACACAGACATGGTCGTCCCTCTCTTCTTCCTCATCTGGGGCCTGAAATCAGAGGTGGAAGGGCCTGCCTCCTCCAGGTCTCCCATCACCTCGAGGAGAGGTTGAGTGGGTGCAGGTGGGGTGGTGTTGAATATAGCGGGGTGGGTTTAGCTGGAGGGGAGTGAAGCAATGGGATGGGTGCAGCTGGGGGGAGTGTGGCTGGGGTACCTTGGTGGCACAGGTTGGAAATGGTTGGCCTACTCTCCATGAATGGGACCAGGAACCCCATCACAGCCATATACTTCCATGGCCGAGCATATGAGGCCCCAGCCCCACTCCTGCTCTTCTCCCTCTCCTTCCTCTTTTCCCTGCTGTACTGGTCCCTCAAGCTCTTCCACCTGGTGCGACACACATCCTCTAATAATAATAAAAATATATAATAAATATAATAAAAATATACATATGAGAAAATTAAATGTAGGCTATGAATCTGCCTGTGCATCTACTGCTCCTACTTATATGCACATTTCAAATGGTCAGATCAGTCATGAGTTATGTATTTATTATTTTGTCCCTTATAATCTCTACCTACCAACAATCATAAATACTACTAGCCTATGAGAACATGTGTGTGCACTGCAGATGCACATGTGCTGTACCATTACAACTCATTGGTTGAATTAACATGTTATTTAACACAGTGCAAACTCATAAAACCCACCAGGGACTCCAACGACCTCTGCCACCCCTCTCCAGGCATAACGTCGTTACTCGTTGTCCCTATAGGACAACAAAGGTCATATAAATTGGGCAAAGCTGCAACCGCCACAATCAATTTCTCCTCCATTTTCAACTCGGAACTAAAGTTTCCTGAGCATTTGTGTAGTAGGACGTCTAGAACAAAGGACCTGCGAGAGACTTCCCCCGTCTCCATGTGCTCTACTTCTATTGGATAGACGCTTCGCGTTTGACGGATTCATTTGCATGTGCTCTACTTCTATTGGATAGACGCTTCGCGTTTGACGGATTCATTTGCATAAAGCTGGGCATCGGCCAGCTTTTGGACGCGCAGCATATTTCCAAATGAAGCGCCACCTTCCCGGGATGCTTTGCGGGCGCGTTAAAGTCGCGTGACGTCACCCATAGGAATAAAGTGGAGTGCGGCGCGGGTGAAGTGTCGCACGGACAAGTTGTGACGGTGTAATCGTGAAATGAATATATCACTCGTTACAGAACTACATATTACACCATATTAAAGTAAATTCTTTATTTGAGCCTTGTTGTATAGCTCTTTTGGGGGTTTTTCTCCTTCAAAAGCCCCTTTCTAAAGCACAGACAAAACAAAACTATTCTCATAGGCTCATAATTTAGAGCAGGGTGTTCACAAAATTATAGTGAATACATAATCATCTTGAGCAATCAACAAAGCATTTCATCAACCACTGCGGTAAATGCATTTAACAAAATTTCACCCGTAAAGGTCCACAAAAATAAAAATAATAAAGTGGTTAGTTCAACTCACATCACAAAATAAATAGTTCAATTCGTTAACCATAGTTCATGAATGACCGCGGGAAGATAACGTTAGCAGTCATTAGTTGAGGAAAGTGTGTGTATGTGTTAGACTTGTAGTCGAGACCGCCTAAACCGAGACCAAGACACTACCAAGACCAGATGGTATCGAGACCAAGACAAGACCAAGACCAAGACCAAGACAGAGCAAGTCGAGACCAAGACCAAGTCGAGACTAAGACCGAGACCAAGTCGAGACCGGAGGGGAAAAAAAACATTAGTGTTGAAGCTAAGCAATAACTTGTCAAATGTTGTTTTGCATTTGCCTGCCTATCTCTGCTGATTTCGACGTCTCCAAATGAATCCATTCTGCAACTTTTAAATACATAATTATATTTTTAAAAACGAAATTATAGGCTTAAGTGCAGGATCCGAAAGTTGGTCGTTTTTGTCGCTATGGTTACACACACACACACACACACACCGTTGGCGGTGCGCTCAAAGTCATCTGTCAGTTGTGCAGTTACCCAAAATCTCCTGAATGAAGGTAAAACCCATCATGCCACTGATATGTCTTTTACTAAATATTAATATATCAAAAACTGTACATGATAAGCTATTAGAGTAAAACATATTGCGTTAGGCTACTTCATGAGTTAATAAGAAATTTTTTTTTACAATTCCTGCAAATGCAGTGATGAAGTTCATGTTCTCATGATTTATTTTTATGAATAAAACTTTTTCAAAACATCCCCCCCTCTGTTTTTTTCACAAATCGCACCCTGATGATATGTGTTTTTTAAATCAAGTGATCAAAGTGCTCGTTGCCGCTGCGATCAGTGGCGCGGATACAGTGTTTTCTCGCGTGGCTCGCGCGCACCGCACTGTCTTCACTCGGACGCGCGCTTCAATCCGTTGTGGATATCGTCGTGGATATTGTAGTATTGTATTGCTCAATCCCCTGACCACTATGTCAGTCTGAGACAGCGAGACCTAGACAAGACCGAGAGGTCCGAGACCAAGACAAGACCGAGACCAAATACCGTCAAGGCCGTGACAAGACCGAGACCACGTAAAAGTGGTCTCGAGACCGGTCTCGAGACCAAGACCGGTCTCGAGACATACATCACTAGTATGTGTGTGTGTTCTCCGTTTGTAGCGTCTTTGTTGTTGAGGGCGGGTGAATAGTTTACTGTTCCAGCAGTCTTACCTGGAGTCAGATGCTCAGTATCTTGGATTTGTGTCTCAGTCTACGACGAAAAGTAGTAAGTTAACTCACAGGTGCTGCCACGATCAGCTCTCGCTCAGCCAAGGCAATTCTGAAAACGAGCATCTTCCAGGAATAGCAACAATGAAAATCCAGATCCTCTTGTGCAGCCAGCGAAATACTTAAACACAGCAATCTTCAATCGAGTTCGTCCTTTTCGGCGGCATTAAAATGGAAACTCATAACAAATGCTTTACTCAGCTTACGCACAGCCAAAACACAGCTGATGGAGTGTCCTTCAGGAATCGCGACAACGGTAATCCCAACACTCTTCCACAGTGCAGCCAGCGAAATACTTAGAGACACGAGATTAACTCAGGCTTTTTAAAACTCCAGGCAGCTCGAATACGTCCAGTTCACAGTCACTCTGTGTTTTTTAAACTTCCCCGCTTTAACCCTTAATTAAGCTACGTCCTTCCGCAGTAACCTCTTGATAACCACATTGCATTCTGGGCAGTGTAGTTCGTTCCTTATTTTCGTTACAAAGTGGATCAGTACCGTAAATTGCTTGGATTGAGTTACAGCGACCTCCAGTGCTTTAAGTGGCCCAAAAGAGGTGGCGGTACTCTATTATTATTATTATTATTATTTATTTTTTTTGCTAACTCCCCTCCTCCCCTGAGGTAACAACAACTATATTGAAGGGCATAAACAGCAGTCAACAGACGACCTTATAAAAAATAATAAATCCTTTTATTCTTTTGTGGATTTGCTTTAGCTAGAAAGAGCTACTGAACATAAATAAAATGTGCAAAATGTGGATATGAATCCAACTGGAAAAACTTGTGAAAAAAAGCCTATAAAAAAAAAAAAAAAAAAGCCTATTTAAATAAATATTTATTTATAGAAATTTAAAAGATATCATAACTCCTCCAAAAACTGCACAAATGTTGAGTAAAAACATTACTAAACAGTATGAATAAACTGTAAAATTACATTTGTAAAAAAAAAAAAACTTTTATTCTGTTACAAAATTAAATGTTATTGTCTGGGGTATAGAGCATCATAGTCCCGCCCACAGCCCGAGAGAGCTTCGGTGCCGGAAGTACATTTCCCATTCATTTCTCCCATTGACGTTTTGGAAAATCCGTATCTAAAGAGTTTTAGAGCGTGTCTGAGGATAATCAGCTACGGCTGAACTCATAAGCATACAGCATATCATTTCGAGTGAAAAAACGAAGAGAAAATCCAAATAAAATCAAAGGTACTGTGTACATATTTTCATTTCCGAGCGAAGGAACTACTCATCCCATAAACCACCGCGCCTCACTGAAGTCGACTGAAGCCACAACCGCGAAAGAGCCTTTTGGGCGACTTCCAAATCTGACGACGGCCACGTGAACCTTTTCCTCCAGTGAATTTTATATAGTGAATGTGCAGGGAAACTCCTTTTCTGATTCTGATTTAATGAAGCTTATATGTAAAACACATTGAGCATCTGGCTCGCTCATAGGCTGTACTGCGGCAACTGCACATCCAATGGCGCGGGCGCCTCTGACGAGCGACCAATGAGCTAACCCTACGTCATTACACGATCTTCAGTCTTCACGGGCCTTCGCGGGATTTAACCGGGCACGGCACGCACTGTGATGCTCTAGTTGTATTTTAACCGAGCAGCTAACACTGACAGCGGCAAAAGCGACGCATGCGCTTTTCACTTGTAAAACTCAAGGGTGTATGGGTAATGTAGTCTCTGCTCTCGGTGGACGAATTAGGAGGTGTGCATTGTGAAGGGAGCTCTGAAAATCGGCAGCACAGCCAAAGGATTAAAACAGATGTGCAAATGAGCGTACCGGTACGCTAAAAGCACGTTCTGGGCGCACGGAGAGGTGGCGGTACGCTCAAGAGCTATATTTGGAAGTGGCGGTACTGAGTACCGGTGCGTACCGGCCCACTTAAAGCACTGGCGACCTCTTGGCCTACGCTGTACACTAACCCAGAGCCACAGAGAAAAATCTGCACTTATAGACCCAAACATAAAAGCGTAAATTCGTTTTTAATCTGTTATAGTTTTGATAATATGTGTATGGCTTAATCTTAAAATGATATTCTTAGTCTTAACATGATCATGTTTCACGTTGTAGTCCTGGGGGTTTCATCAGAAGAAGTGAGCTAGCGTCGGCGAATGCTGGACCGCCACGGCTGTGTGATCACGAAGGCTAATGGCTGAATCGAACTTTATAAGCAAGATCACGGGAATCAATAGCCTAATACAGCCCAGTTGTGCTGAAATATCACGAGACGTCCATCATCAGATGAATGATATGGAAAAGTTAAGTTAGAGCCGCTAAAGCCAGTGCTACTACCCATGCGAACATGAACACTCAGCTTTTCCCTCCAAAAATATAGCCTAAAACTTATCGAAGTAATCTACAGTATTTCGTTGTCACCCTGCCTCTCCAAATGCAAAACTGCAATAACAGCTGAAAAAGTACTTGGGTGTGTGTTTTATTTTATATTTACCGGTCAATAATGCAATCGCTGCTGTCTGTCCATAGAAGAACATGACAGCCCGCGTGTGCTTTGGAACTATTGGGGCTTACATGAACCGCGTGACAGCCGACATCGAAGAGCGCCGCGCTCGGTCGCGGTGATAGGACTGGTGGTGAGTGCGGTTTGCGCATCGGAATGGACGTTCTCAAGCAGAAACATGAAGCTTATGAACAGAAAGCTTGTTTGGTGTTAGAAGAGAGGTTGTCCGATGCAGATGTTATGGAAGGAGGTGGACTCTACGGGCGATCGGAGAACAGCAAGGCCAGAGTCAGGGAGGGGTGTCGTGCGGTCGTTCCAGCATTCAACACGAGCACAGCTGATGTGGCTCATCGACTGGGCAAGATCAACAGTGAAAACCAGCGAGCCAGGCCTGAGATCATTCCATTCATCTCACGATCTGAGAAAGATGAAAGCCAAAACCAGCGAGTACTTGAAGTCTAACAAGTTGCAATTGAAGGAAGATTTGAGGCCCGCTGATGGAGCAGCGAGACAGCGGCTGTGGCCGGAGCTGGAGCACGCCAGGAAAGCTGGAAAGACGGCCTACTTTGTGGGAGCGAAGGCGTATGTGGATGGATCCAGATTCGACCAAAAGATGGAGATCTGATGATTTGGTTGTGTGTTGTTGTAGAGACCCAAAGCACGCAGCAGAAGAGAGAAAGAGTGAAAACAGATGTCTCCCTTGAAATTCGACAGCTGACAGTCTTCATTTCTGTGTTCAGGTAAAAAAAAAAAAAGGAAGGAATAAATAACTAATTTGTTCAGACTGTTATATCGGTTATAAACTCAGGGAGGTGCTGAACAGTTAAACCAGTTCATGGACAGCTTTTCCCCCTCCGTCACGGGTGTAGGAAGGCAGAGGCACAAAGTAGGGATGGCTGCCGCGAAACAGTCGTTCCGAAGCTTTGCGAGATCCCGAAGCGCAGATGTTTCGAAACACTGATTCGAAGCGTGATTCAAACACCCATGTCACGTGACTATGGCCAAACGAAGCCTCGAAGTGTTTCACTAGTGTTTCATCAGGTGTGATCCGCCGAATCAGCGTTTGATTGACACGGTCGGGAACAGACCACACAATCGCACATCTGTATAAAAGTGAAGTCAACGCATATCGACCTCGTGGGTTTTTGTGAGAGGAGTTTGATTTTGAGATAGCGGATTTTTGGTGATATAGTGCGATTTGTTTAGTTATATTTAGGCTTACATTTAAATTTACACAACACAGAGACACAGAGTATACATATAGTGACACATTAATAGATACATAGATATAAATATATATAGACAGCTAGATTAATAGATAGATAGATAGATACAGATAGATTAAAGATAGGCTACATATATAAATACATAGATAGATTATAGATACATTTATAGATACATATTATATACATATCTAAATACATAGATAGATTAGAGATACATATCTAGATAGATTTGGATAAAATGGAGGCTCCCCAGAAGAGATGCCGTACATCTGTGGTGTGGGAGCATTTCCATTTAGAAACCCCAAATAAAGTGAGATGTGTGTATTATTGTGATCGGCAGCTCGCCTACTGCAACAATACATCATCCAGTAGAAACACAGGACAGTTTATGGGAACTTTTTGATACTCGTATCCATCAAACCCAGATGATACACAATGCTACAGCTGATGCCACAGTGGAAGTGAAAAAATACATCAACGATGCGTATTTGCCCAGAACTCATGATCCCAGAACTCAATGCTCTGTGATCATGAACTTACTGGAAAGAGAGAGCAGTAATCTTTCCTCATTTGTATGTATCAGCTAAAAAATATCTTTGCATGCCAGCAACAAGTGTCCCTTGTGAGAGGATTTTTTCAAAGGCTGGAGAAATTATCTGTAAAAAAAGAAGTAGGCGAAGTCCTTCCACAGCAGAGAAATTAATATTTTTGAATAAAAATATGTAAAAAAGTGAGACATTGTGGCTTGATTTATTTTATTAATATTCATTTTGCAGGACCAAAATAACATTATGCACAGTGAGGAGCCTATAGGTTGCAAGATTCACATATTAGAAGAGTACAATAATAAAAAAACAACACATTTACATGGCTCGTCAAGGTTGTTTCAGGTCAACACCTGCAAGTGACCACTAGGTGTCGCCGTGGAGACGGGTGCCGGATTGATTCGAAGCCTCGACACAATATGGACCATTTGGTTCAACTGTTTCATTGCTTCACGAAGCCTCGATCTGCCCACCACTAGCACAAAGCTCCAATCCAAACTCTTACTATAGTAAACTAACACAAACTGGTACAGGCAGAAGGGTAACACTCACAATACAAGGTAACATTTACAAGGACCGACCAGGACAGACTGAACAGAAGCAAACTAAACACTGACACTGATGAACAAAAACCAGGTACACAGATGAACACAGGTGATGAAGATGGACTGACGACGGTAGGCATGGAAACAGATGAGTGGCGGGAAAACAAAAGACATGTGACTAACTGAAAACAAACAGAAGAACTAAACAGAACAGAATCAGACAGACACAGACGTCCCTCTGACGACTCATTTTTATAGGCTATTTTTCTCTTTCCCTTCTTACTCCTCATCAATACATAAAATATATAGAAGGTTCTTGTTATTTTATTTTATTTTATTTTATTTTATATAAGTTTTTGTTCATTTTAACACAGAAGGGTTGTCCGGGTATTGTTCTACTTAGTAAACCAGGACCTACGGTTGTTTTTTTCTTTAGTTTCTCCTAATGTTAGGTTATAGGGGCATTCACAATATAAATAAAAGAAAGGCTGTATTTTTATTTTTTGTTTTTTTATTTTTTTATTTTAAAGACAAAAGGGCAGATTTTTATTTATTACAAGATATGTATTTATTATTTATCACATTTGGTGGAGTCATGATCAGCAGGGGTCGCTATTCTCAGAGGGAATTTCAGGGGCAAAATTCTTCATATTGAGAGTAATAATAATGGAAGGTGGCTAATAATCATACTAGAGGACTCATAAGCAATATATTATTGCTAATATTTATGGTACTAATTGCAAATCTACAAATTTGATTTTACTCCATGAATTAGAAAAACGAATTTTAGACCTATACTAAATGTATTCTCGGGGGTGATTTTAATGTAGTCCCAGACAGTAACAAAGATAGATGGCCTCCCACAGGTGTGAAAGATGATAGCAGCAAGATTATCTCTGGGTTGTGCAATAACGTACGTCTTGTTGATATCTGGCGGAAAATTAACCCCAAAACACTCATGTATACATGGCAAAATATTGATTTGTCTTTGCAGTCTCGAGTAGATTTATGGTTAATATCAGAGGAGTTGACATCATTGATAGACAACGCTACAATTGATCCTGACCATAACTCTATTCACATTTCTATCATCACTAATGACAACAGAAAGAACTTGAGCAGAAGTGGATACTGGATTTTATTATTAAATGATGAATTTAAATGTGAAGTCTTAAAAATAATTGATAAATACTATTAACAGGGTGTAATTACTAACGAATATGGGCTGCAGTGGGATTTCATGAAATATAAAGTGAGGAGTTTAGCCATTGGAAAGAGTAAAACACTTGCCAAAAATAAACAGGCCAAAATGCAAGCCATCCTCCAAGAGTTTGGGGCCCTGTGTGATGAAACAGATTTAACAGAGGAACAAGCTCAAAATCTCATACAATTACAATAAACATTATGAAGAAAAGGCCAAATCTGCTTTCATACGTTCCAGAAGAAAGTGGCTCGAACATGGTGAAAAAAACAAGATATTTTTATTCTTTGGAAAAAAGAAATGGTGAAAGATTATCAATTAATAAATTACGCATAAATAATTCTGTCACAGATGATTTCTCTACAATTTCTAAACATATAGCAGAATTGTATACAACTTTGTACTCTAGCTCTGAAATACAATACTCCTCAATGGAGTCCTTCTTAGAAGAATTGGATAATACTACTTTTGTTAATGATGAATTTGGCAGCACTTGTGAGAAAGAGCTTAGTATTACAGAAGTTATGGACAATATTAAGAAACTCAAGGACAGCAAATCTCCTGGTAATGATGGGCTTACGAATGAACTTTCAGAGATGCCCTTTGCCCGTTTATTTGAGCTATGTTTAATGAATCTATAAAGAGTGGAATCTTCCCTCAAGCTCTCTTTGTACCCAAGACATTTACCAAAGAATTTGACAAGTTGTTATTTGATTTTGTTTGGGGAAAAAAACTCATTATTTAAAGAAAAATATATTATGCAATCCATATGATCAGGGTGGTTTGAATGTGGTGGTTTTACTTTTAAAATAAATTGGCTAAAATGTTTTATTAAAAATAATTGCTCTATGTGGAATATTTTCCCTAACCATTTAATTAATCAACTTTTTCCTTAGATGCAGTTTTGATATCAACAAAATACCTCTTTGTTTATCTAATTTTCACAAGCAAGTCTTTTTGACATGGAGTTTGGCTTTTAAACATAACTTCTCTCCTCACTCCTTTTTTATTTGGAATAATAAGTATATTACACACCGAAGAAAAACATTATTTTTAAGACATTGGTTTCAGTCTGATATACTATTAGTTAGTCAGTTGTTGAATTCTGGTGGTCAGTTTTTGAGTATTACTGAACTATGTCTGACATTTAAGTGCCATATTTCTGTTAAACAATATGGTATTGTCATGAAGTCTATTTCTGCCAAAATATTATCTCTATTCAGAAATCAGGGCTCTAGGGGTAACACTGCAAGTAAAGTCTCCAAAATTAATGATAAATGCAGTAACCAATTGATTAGATCTCTTTCTATCAGTATCTCTTCTCCTCCGTCTAAGTTTGTTTGGGTTCATGTTTCCCTCATTTTTGGGGAGTTCTTAGTCGGTATTGTGTATCAAATAAAACCAAAGAAGTCTTTTAAAATTGCTCACAGAATATATCCTGTGAAAGACACGTGACATTAGAGCGTTTTCATCTGGATATTGATTACAATGGCTGTTTTTGTAATTGTGAAAGAGAGTCTAGTGTGCACTTATTTGAATGTCCCTGTTCTTCAATCTTTTGGTATGAGATGTCTCCATTTCTAGGTGTTAAAATGAACTGCAACCTTGTCTTAAATTTGTCATCTGTCTTACTTCATACAAATGAATTGGACTTTTCTATAAGAAAAATGTATGTTATCGATTTGTTTCTATTATTAGGAAAATTTCATATTCATCAAACTAAATGGAGTAACTCAAAACCCAACTTTGCTAATTTTAAAGCAGCCTTTAAAATGTATTTTGAGTCTGTAAAGTTTTTAAAAAATCGAAAAGCCCAAAGATCTGTATCTCTGCTAAAGGAATTTAATATATGTTTGTGATGCCCTTTATCTCTTTTTTATTTATTTATTTTTTATTATTGTTGTTTCAAGTTATACTTATCAAATGTGAAAATGTGTAAAAGAAATGTCAAGAACTTGATATCAAACTCTGTAATTTTGAAAATTCAATAAAAAAAATTTTTTTTTTAAAAAGCACAGCGCGAGCTTAGACTGAGTCACGTGCTCCCTGTTACTTTACTCAGCGCTGCTCAGGATGGACCAATCACGTTTGTGTTATTAATCACGTGTGTGATTACTGGATCCGCTCGCTCTCGACACTCCTCAACGCTTATTTCATTTATCATCTGCTTACTTTATTTAATCATGGTATAGAGTTTGATAAGACAGATATAATACAGGTTTTGTGAACGATATGTAAACGCTTACGTTGCAGAGATTTGAACGCAGTTGATTGAAGGAAGGCGTTAAAGCGCCGCCTGGAGGAAGAGCTCCAAACACACACACACACACACACAGCGCCGCAGGAGAAGCACGTCATCCGCCCGCGACGAGCCTGCGAAGATGGCTTCCTTGCAGAAGGGGAAGAAGAAGGTGGTAAACCAAGAGGACTTGCGGCGCTTGATGCGGGAGAAGAAGCGTTCGACGGAGCGCGATAAGCGCGTGGACTCGCCGCACGCCCGATACAGCAGTGCGGGTCAGCTGAGCTGCGCGCTGTGCAACGCGCCGGTGAGGTCATCGCTGCTGTGGCACACTCATGTGCTGGGCAAGACACACAAGGACCGAGTCAGCGAGCTGAAGAACAGGGAGAGCACTCCCTCATCATCCTCAGTGCTGAAGAGCAGAACAGCACCCGCTCCTTCATCATCATCATCCTCATCCTCAGTGCTGAAGAGAGGCGCGCCCGAGCCCGCGAGTTCAGCATCAGGAGAAGCGAAGAGAGCCAAGACCCGCGTCACTGCAGGTGCGACACACCATCACAACACCACAACAACAACACCACATCCACAACACCAACACCACATCAACAACACCACATCAACAACACCACCACATCAGCAACACCACATCAGCAACACCATCACAAGAACACCACCACATCAACAACACCACAACAACAACACCACCACATCAACAACACCAACACCACAACAACACCATCACAACAACACCACATCAGCAACACCACATCAACAACACCACATCAGCAACACCATCACAAGAACACCACCACATCAACAATACCACAACAACAACACCACATCAACAACACCACATCAACAATACCACAACAACAACACCACATCAACAACACCACAACAACAACACCAACACCACCACAACAACAACACCACACCAACAACACCAACACCACAACAACAACAACACCACAACAACAACACCACAACAACAACAATACCACAACAACAACACCACAACAACAACACCACAACAACAACACCAACACCACCACAACAACAACACCACATCAACAACACCAACACCACAACAACAACACCACATCAACACCACCACATCAACAACAACACCATCTCAACAACACCACATCAGCAACACCACATCAGCAACACCACATCAGCAACACCACATCAGCAACACCACATCAGCAACACCACCACATCAACAACACCACATCAGCAACACCACATCAGCAACACCACAACAACAACACCAACACCACCACAACAACAACACCACATCAACAACACCAACACCACAACAACAACACCACATCAACAACACCACATCAGCAACACCACAACAACAACACCACAACAACAACACCAACACCACCACAACAACAACACCACATCAACAACACCAACACCACAACAACAACACCACATCAACACCACCACATCAACAACAACACCACATCAGCAACACCACATCAGCAACACCACCACATCAACAACACCACATCAGCAACACCACATCAGCAACACCACATCAGCAACACCACATCAAGAACACCACCACATCAACAACACCACATCAGCAACACCACATCAGCAACACCACATCAGCAACACCACATCAAGAACACCACCACATCAACAACACCACATCAACAACACCACATCAGCAACACCACATCAGCAACACCACATCAGCAACACCACATCAGCAACACCACATCAACAACACCACATCAACAACACCACATCAACAACACCATCACAACACCACATCAGCAACACCACATCAAGAACACCACCACATCAACAACACCACATCAACAACACCACATCAACAACACCACATCAGCAACACCACATCAAGAACACCACCACATCAACAACACCACATCAGCAACACCACATCAGCAACACCACATCAGCAACACCACATCAGCAACACCACCACATCAACAACACCACATCAACAACAACACCACATCAACAACACCACCACATCAACAACACCACATCAACAACAACACCACATCAACAACACCAACACCACAACAACAACACCACATCAACAACACCACATCAGCAACACCACATCAACACCACCACATCAGCAACACCACATCAGCAACACCACATCAGCAACAGCACATCAACAACACCACATCAACAACACCACATCAACACCACCACATCAGCAACACCACATCAGCAACACCACATCAGCAACACCACATCAGCAACACCACATCAGCAACACCACATCAAGAACACCACCACATCAGCAACACCACATCAGCAACACCACATCAACAACACCACATCAACAACACCACATCAACAACACCACATCAAGAACACCAACACCACAACAACAACACCACATCAGCAACACCACATCAGCAACACCACATCAGCAACACCACATCAAGAACACCACCACATCAGCAACACCACATCAACACCACCACATCAGCAACACCACATCAGCAACACCACATCAGCAACACCACATCAGCAACACCACATCAGCAACACCACATCAGCAACACCACATCAGCAACACCACATCAGCAACACCACATCAGCAACACCACATCAGCAACACCACATCAACAACACCACATCAACAACACCACATCAAGAACACCAACACCACAACAACAACACCACATCAGCAACACCACATCAGCAACACCACATCAGCAACACAAGAACACCACCACATCAACAACACCACATCAACAACACCATCACAACAACAATACCACATCAACAACATCATCACATAAAGAACACCACCACATCAACAACACCATCACAACAACACCACATCAGCACCACCACATCAACAAACACCACATCAACAACACCATCACAAGAACACCACCACATCAACAACACCACATCAACACCACCACATCAACAACACCACATCAACAACACCATCACATCAACACCACCACATCAACACCACCACATCAACACCACCACAACAACACCACATCAGCAACACCACATCAGCAACACCACATCAACAACACCACATCAACAACACCACATCAACAACACCATCACAAGAACACCACCACATCAACAACACCACATCAACAACACCACATCAACAACAACACCACATCAACAACACCATCACAACAACAACACCACATCAACAACACCACATCAACAACACCATCACAACAACAACACCACATCAACAACATCATCACATAAAGAACACCACCACATCAACAACACCACATCAACAACATCATCACATAAAGAACACCACCACATCAACAACACCATCACAACAACACCACATCAGCAACACCACATCAACACCACCACATCAACAAACACCACATCAACAACACCATCACAAGAACACCACCACATCAACAACACCATCACAACACCACATCAACACCACCACATCAACAACACCACATCAACAACACCACCACATCAACACCACCACATCAACAACACCACATCAACAACACCACATCAACAACACCACATCAACAACACCATCACAAGAACACCACCACATCAACAACACCATCACAACAACAACACCACATCAACAACACCACATCAACACCACCACATCAGCAACACCACATCAACAACACCATCACAACAACAACACCACATCAGCAACACCACATCAGCAACACCACATCAACAACACCACATCAACAACACCACATCAGCTACACCACATCAGCAACACCACATCAACAACACCATCACAAGAACACCACCACATCAACAACACCATCACAACAACACCACATCAGCAACACCATCACAAGAACACCACCACATCAGCAACACCACATCAGCAACACCACATCAACAACACCACATCAACAACACCATCACAAGAACACCACCACATCAACACCACATCAACAACACCACATCAGCAACACCACATCAACAACACCACATCAACAAAACCACATCAACAACACCATCACAAGAACACCACCACATCAACAACACCACATCAACAACACCATCACAACAACAACACCACATCAACAACAACACCATCACAACAACACCACATCAGCAACACCACATCAGCAACACCACATCAGCAACACCACATCAACAACACCATCACAACAACACCACATCAGCAACACCACATCAACAACACCACATCAACAACACCACATCAACAACACCACATCAACAAAACCACATCAACAACACCATCACAAGAACACCACCACATCAACAACACCACAACAACAACACCACATCAACAACAACACCATCACAACAACACCACATCAGCAACACCACATCAACAACACCATCACAACAACACCACATCAGCAACACCACATCAGCAACACCACATCAACAACACCACATCAACAACACCACATCAGCAACACCACATCAACAACACCACATCAACAACACCACATCAACAACACCATCACAAGAACACCACCACATCAACAACACCATCTCAACAACACCACATCAACAACACCATTACAAGAACACCACCACATCAACAACACCATCACATCAACACCACCACATCAACAACACCACATCAATACCACCACATCAGCAACACCACATCAACACCACCACATCAGCAACACCACATCAACAACACCACATCAACAACACCACATCAACAACACCACATCAGCAACACCACATCAACAACACCACATCAGCAACACCACATCAGCAACACCACATCAGCAACACCACATCAACACCACCACATCAGCAACACCACATCAGCAACACCACATCAGCAACACCACATCAACACCACCACATCAACAACACCACATCAGCAACACCACATCAGCAACACCACATCAGCAACACCACATCAACAACACCACATCAACACCACCACATCAGCACCACCACATCAGCAACACCACATCAACAACACCATCACAACAACACCACATCAGCAACACCACATCAACAACACCACATCAACAACACCATCACAAGAACACCACCACATCAACAACACCATCTCAACAACACCACATCAACAACACCATTACAAGAACACCACCACATCAACAACACCATCACATCAACACCACCACATCAACAACACCTCATCAACAACACCACATCAACACCACCACATCAGCAACACCACATCAACACCACCACATCAGCAACACCACATCAACAACACCACATCAACAACACCACATCAGCAACACCACATCAACAACACCTCATCAACAACACCACATCAGCAACACCACATCAGCAACACCACATCAGCAACACCACATCAACACCACCACATCAGCAACACCACATCAGCAACACCACATCAGCAACACCACATCAACACCACCACATCAACACCACCACATCAACAACACCACATCAGCAACACCACATCAGCAACACCACATCAGCAACACCACATCAACAACACCATCACAAGAACACCACCACATCAACACCACATCAACAACACCACATCAGCAACACCACATCAACAACACCACATCAACAAAACCACATCAACAACACCATCACAAGAACACCACCACATCAACAACACCACATCAACAACACCATCACAACAACAACACCACATCAACAACAACACCATCACAACAACACCACATCAGCAACACCACATCAGCAACACCACATCAGCAACACCACATCAACAACACCATCACAACAACACCACATCAGCAACACCACATCAACAACACCACATCAACAACACCACATCAACAACACCACATCAACAACACCATCACAAGAACACCACCACATCAACAACACCACAACAACAACACCACATCAACAACAACACCATCACAACAACAACACCACATCAGCAACACCACATCAGCAACACCACATCAACAACACCATCACAACAACACCACATCAACAACACCACATCAACAACACCACATCAGCAACACCACATCAACAACACCACATCAACAACACCACATCAACAACACCATCACAAGAACACCACCACATCAACAACACCATCTCAACAACACCACATCAACAACACCATTACAAGAACACCACCACATCAACAACACCATCACATCAACACCACCACATCAACAACACCACATCAACACCACCACATCAGCAACACCACATCAACACCACCACATCAGCAACACCACATCAACAACACCACATCAACAACACCACATCAACAACACCACATCAGCAACACCACATCAACAACACCTCATCAACAACACCACATCAGCAACACCACATCAGCAACACCACATCAGCAACACCACATCAACACCACCACATCAGCAACACCACATCAGCAACACCACATCAGCAACACCACATCAACACCACCACATCAACACCACCACATCAACAACACCACATCAGCAACACCACATCAGCAACACCACATCAGCAACACCACATCAACAACACCACATCAACACCACCACATCAGCACCACCACATCAGCAACACCACATCAACAACACCATCACAACAACACCACATCAGCAACACCACATCAACAACACCACATCAACAACACCATCACAAGAACACCACCACATCAACAACACCATCTCAACAACACCACATCAACAACACCATTACAAGAACACCACCACATCAACAACACCATCACATCAACACCACCACATCAACAACACCTCATCAACAACACCACATCAACACCACCACATCAGCAACACCACATCAACACCACCACATCAGCAACACCACATCAACAACACCACATCAACAACACCACATCAGCAACACCACATCAACAACACCTCATCAACAACACCACATCAGCAACACCACATCAGCAACACCACATCAGCAACACCACATCAACACCACCACATCAGCAACACCACATCAGCAACACCACATCAGCAACACCACATCAGCACCACCACATCAACACCACCACATCAACAACACCACATCAGCAACACCACATCAGCAACACCACATCAGCAACACCACATCAACAACACCACATCAACACCACCACATCAGCACCACCACATCAACAACACCACATCAGCAACACCACATCAACAACACCACATCAGCAACACCACATCAACAACACCACATCAGCAACACCACATCAGCAACACCACATCAACACCACCACATCAACACCACCACATCAACACCACCACATCAGCAACACCACATCAGCAACACCACATCAGCAACACCACATCAGCAACACCACATCAGCAACACCTCATCAGCAACACCACATCAACACCACCACATCAACACCACCACATCAGCAACACCACATCAGCAACACCACATCAACAACACCATCACAAGAACACCACCACATCAACAACAACACCACATCAGCAACACCACATCAGCAACACCACATCAGCAACACCACATCAACACCACCACATCAACACATCAACACCACCACATCAACACCACCACATCAACAACACCACATCAGCAACACCACATCAGCAACACCACATCAGCAACACCACATCAGCAACACCACATCAGCAACACCACATCAACAACACCACATCAACACCACCACATCAGCACCACCACATCAACAACACCACATCAACAACACCACATCAGCAACACCACATCAACAACACCACATCAGCAACACCACATCAGCAACACCACATCAGCAACACCACATCAACACCACCACATCAACACCACCACATCAACAACACCACATCAGCAACACCACATCAGCAACACCACATCAGCAACACCTCATCAGCAACACCACATCAGCAACACCACATCAGCAACACCTCATCAGCAACACCACATCAACACCACCACATCAGCAACACCACATCAGCAACACCACATCAGCAACACCACATCAACAACACCATCACAAGAACACCACCACATCAACAACAACACCACATCAGCAACACCACATCAGCAACACCACATCAGCAACACCACATCAACACCACCACATCAACACCACCACATCAACACCACCACATCAACAACACCACATCAGCAACACCACATCAGCAACACCACATCAGCAACACCACATCAGCAACACCACATCAGCAACACCACATCAGCAACACCTCATCAGCAACACCACATCAACACCACCACATCATCAACACCACCACATCAGCAACACCACATCAGCAACACCACATCAACAACACCATCACAAGAACACCACCACATCAACAACACCACCACATCAGCAACACCACATCAGCAACACCACATCAGCAACACCACATCAACAACAACACATCAACAACACCATCTCAACAACACCACATCAACAACACCATCACAACAACAACACCACATCAACACCACATCAACACATAAACAACACCACATTAACACCATCACAACAACAACACCATCTCAACAACACCATCTCAACAACACCATCTCAACAACACCACATCAACAACAACACCACATCAACAAAAACACCACAACAACAACAACAACAACACATCAACAACAACACATCAACACCACCACATCAACACCACCACATCAACACCACCACATCAACCACACCACATCAACCACACTACATCAACAACATCACAACAACAACACATCAACAACACCATCACAACAACAACAACACACATCAACACACACATCAACAACACCACATCAACAACAACACATCAACAACACCACCACATCAACAACACCACACAACAACAACACACATCACAACACACACATCAACAACACCACATCAACACCACTCACAACAACAACACCACATCAACACCACAACACACCATCAACAACACCACATCAACACAACACCATCAACACAACACACCACAGCAACACAACAACACCACATCACAACACCACATCAACACCACCACATCAACACCACCACATCAACACCACCACATCAACAACACCACATCAACAACACATCACATCAAAACAACACCACATCAACACACACATCAACAACAACAACATCACCCACATCAACAACACAACACATCACAAACAACACCAACATCATCAAACACCATCACAACAACAACACCACATCAACAACACACATCAACAACACCACATCAACCATCACCAACAACACCACATCAACACCACCACATCAACCACACCAACACCACATCAACAACACTACATCAAGAACACCACCACATCAACAACACCATCACAGCAACACCACACCAGCAACACCACATCAGCAACACCACATCAACAACACCACATCAACAACACCATCACAAGAGCAACACCAAATCAGCAACACCACATCAGCAACACCACATCAACAACACCACATCAGCCACACCACATCAACAACACCATCTCAACAACACCACATCAACAACACCATCACAACACCACATCAACAACATCATCACATAAACAACACCCCATCAACAACACCACATCAACAACACCATCACAAGAGCAACACCAAATCAGCAACACCACATCAGCAACACCACATCAACAACACCACATCAGCCACACCACATCAACAACACCATCTCAACAACACCACATCAACAACACCATCACAACACCACATCAACAACATCATCACATCAGCAACACCACATCAGCAACACCACATCAACAACAACACATCAACAACACCATCTCAACAACACCACATCAACAACACCATCACAACAACAACACCACATCAACACCACATCAACACATAAACAACACCACATTAACACCATCACAACAACAACACCATCTCAACAACACCATCTCAACAACACCATCTCAACAACACCATCTCAACAACACCACATCAACAAAAACACCACAACAACAACAACAACACATCAACAACACCATCACAACAACACCACATCAACACCACCACATCAACACCACCACATCAACACCACCACATCTACCACACCACATCAACCACACTACATCAACAACATCACAACAACAACACATCAACAACACCATCACATCAACAACAACACACCATCAACACCACGACATCAACAACACCACATCAACAACACCACATCAACACCATCACAAAAACAACACCACATCAACAACACCATCACAACAACAACACCACATCAACAACACCACATCAACAACACCACATCAACACCATCACCACATCAACACCATCACATCAACAACACCACATCAACACCATCACCACATCAACACCATCACAACAACAACACCACATCAACACCACCACATCAACCACACCAACACCACATCAACAACACTACATCAAGAACACCACCACATCAACAACACCATCACAGCAACACCACACCAGCAACACCACATCAGCAACACCACATCAACAACACCACATCAACAACACCATCACAAGAGCAACACCAAATCAGCAACACCACATCAGCAACACCACATCAACAACACCACATCAGCCACACCACATCAACAACACCATCTCAACAACACCACATCAACAACACCATCACAACACCACATCAACAACACCATCTCAACAACACCATCTCAACAACACCACATCAACAACACCATCTCAACAACACCACAACAACAACAACAACAACAACACATTAACAACACCATCACAACAACACCACATCAACACCACCACATCAACACCACCACATCAACCACACCACATCAACCACACTACATCAACAACACCACATCAACAACATCACAACAACAACATCACAACAACAACACATCAACAACACCACATCAACAACACCACATCAACACCATCACAAAAACAACACCACATCAACAACACCATCACAACAACAACACCACATCAACAACACCACATCAACACCATCACAACAACAACACTACATCAACACCACCACATCAACCATACCACATCAACAACACCACATCAACAACACCACATCAACAACACGACATCAACACCACGACATCAACAACACCACATCAACACCATCACAAAAACAACACCACATCAACAACACATCAACAACACCATCACAACAACAACACCATCACAACAACAACACTACATCAACACCACCACATCAACCACACCACATCAACCACACCGCATCAACAACACATCAACAACACCACATCAACAACACTACATCAACAACACCACAACAACAACACCACATCAACAACACCACATCAACCACACCACATCAACCACACCACATCAACCACACCACATCAACAACACCACATCAACAACACATCAACAACACCATCACAACAACAACACCACATCAACAACACCATCACAACAACAACACTACATCAACACCACCACATCAACAACACCACATCAACCACACCACATCAACAACACCACATCAACAACACTACATCAACAACAACACCACATCAACACCACCACATCAACACCACCACATCAACCACACCACATCAACAACACCATCACAACAACACATCAACAACACCACATCAACAACACCACATCAACAACACCATCACAACAACACATCAACAACACCACCACAACAACACCACCACATCAACACCACCACATCAACAACACCATCACAACAACACCACATCAACACCACCACATCAACAACACTATCACAACAACACCACATCAACACCACAACAACAACACCACATCAACACCACCACATCAACACCACCACATCAACACCACCACATCAACAACACCATCACAACAACACCACATCAACACCACAACATCAACACCACATCAACAACACCATCACAACAACACCACATCAACACCACAACAACAACAACACCACGACATCAACACCACCACATCAACAACACCATCACAACAACACCATCACAACAACACCATCACAACAACACCACCATCATCATCATCACATCATAAACACCATCATTAATAAAAAGGTTATGACATCAGAAGCTACTAGCCCAAAGGTCCTTGCACACTGAGTCCGAAGGTTTCGTTTGCGTTGCCGTTTTTTTCAAATTCGTCATTCGGTGGCTCTGAATTGTCTAAACTATGAAGGTAATATGATGCCATAAAGAATGGCATGTGCAGGGTAAGATTTGTGAAATTGTACATAAGATTGCAAGCGTAAATTAAATTTGCATGCGCAAGAGAAGATTTGTAAAAGTGTAAATCGCCTTTCAAGTGTAAGAAAACAATATTTGCAGCATTTAACTGTTATTCGTAAGTGTAATTCATGTATTTTTAAGCTGCAGCTTCATGCTAAGCAAAATAAATAGGATCTGTATTCTTCTGACTTTCATTTTTCCGCGCTTACTCTTTTGCCACGGTTTTTGTGCACAAATGCGGCCGAAAGCACTGCAGGCCTGTGAACGGCAATCTGCAAGTGAAAACAACAGAGGCAGGAACAGCAAAACAGATGAATTGCGTAAAATCAAACTTTGTGTAAAAAAATAGACTGTTGCAAATGTCTAAATGACTTGTTGTGTGCATTGGGCAACAAGTTCCCGAAATAATAACCCGATTTGTAGTTGCGTCTCTCTTTCACCTGCGCTTCCAGTTTTGGCACGATTCTCTCACTCACTGAGTTTTGCAAGCGCAAAAAGGAGGGTGGGTCCACCTTCATCATGTAGCCAATCAGATGAGCTTCTCGCTGACACTCGATTTACTCTGATCTGATTGGTTCAATAGTCAAGTCAAGTCACCTTTATTTATATAGCGCTTTTTACAAAACAGATTGTATCAAAGCAGCTTTACAGAGATAAACATGAAAACAATATAACAAAGTTTGTTTCTAGAAGAAAATTGCGTCATCATCCACCTTAAGTAAGGCAGATCAATAATATTGTTGAATATTAAATGTCCCCAACTAAGCAAGCCAAAAGCCAAGGCAACAGTGGAGGAACCCAAACTCCATCAGTGACAGAATGGAGAATAAACCTTGGGAGAACCCAGACTCAGTCGGGGGCCAGTTCTCCTCTGACCAACGGGGGAACAGTGTGTGATTCGGGCAGCGTTACAGGTCAGATTGGATCGGAACATTTAGAGTATTTATCCATTTCCATCTGGTTGGAAGTCGAAGTAATCACGCCGGTATGGAGACGAGTTGTTGAGGATCAGTGCCGATGGCTGTCGTGTCGATGAGGCCTTCACAGGGCTGATGAGGCATACTTCAATAAACACGCCAGTCACCAGAACACATCTTTATCTTCATTGGGCTCAGAAACGTTCTGGCAAGTTTAGCGGAGATTTACTCCTGACAGCAAAATGGATATTTGCGCGAGTACAGATGAAGAATATACCTGTGAAATGCAGTTATGTGCTGAGGAAAGCACTACATCTCAAACACATTAACCAGCGCCAGTGTCTGTCCGTCAGCATGTCAGAGCACACCAGAGGACTGGTACACTGCATTTACATCAACGTTTCAGACTTTATCTACTGTCTTTTGACCCTAGCCCAGCTTTAGACATCTTTGTCAGAAATGACATGCGTTTATATATATATATATATATAACATAATTTGTATATATTTTTGCAACATTAGTTGGAGTCATGGTCTGTAATTTTACATCAACCTGTATTATCCGTTCACTTAAACATTCACACAAATTATTATTATAGAAAAGGATTCGAAAGGATTCCTTAACACTTGGATCTTTTGACCTTTTCTTTTTTTTGTTCTTTCTCAGACGAAAAATGTAATATCATCAAATTAAACACTAATCTGCTTTCAAACCTACATTAATCCCTGAAAATTATTTTACTTTATCACATTTTTAAACAGCTTCTCGTGGGCGTTTGCAGTTGCGTGTTAAATGGCCCCGCTGACCACAGTTAAAACACTCGGTCATCTGGTGGCTCGCGTGTCAGCCTCACCTACAGCAGCACACACCTTGCCTATAGTTAATCACTGTGAGCTCCACTCACTGCACACCCTTGAACAGTGTGTCCCAATCAGGAATGCTAACAGAGCCACTGATAAGCAGTTATCTCTATTCCTTTGACAAATACTATTATTTATCACAATAGCCGAATCATAATCTTCATCATTATCATTGGCAGCACATTCATTTTCATAAGCTGCGCAGTAACGCTCAACATATTCTAAGGGGTTTTCACAAAGTTTCTGTTTAACTTTAGTCACACTTGTCCAGGGAAATGATCCCCAACACAGAATTTCCAGTACTTGCTTTTTGTAGTCATTGTACGAGGCTAATTTTTTTTATTTTTCTGGTTCTTTGTTTGTAGACAGTCAAGTTGTTGTTTAATTTGCCAATCGGAATCAAAACCCTGATTACCCATTGTCTTAAGCATATTTCTCTGAAGTGAGGGTTTCAGAGCAGAGCTGCTTACAGCGTTTGCTCTCTTCCGTCTCACTATAGGGGCTTTCGCACCGGCTAGTTCTAGGAACGGGCCATCAGGGTGGGTCCCCGAGAACTAACGGTTCCCGTAAGATCGTTCTCCTGGTTGCGTTCGCTCCGCCAGTAGGAACTCTGAAGTGATGTAAGACGTGTTTGATGTTGTGACGTTTATTGTGACGGCGCTGAGAACGCCAGAGCCTGAGCTCACAGTGCTCACATTCTCCTGTTCATTCGTTTACGATCAGTCTTACAGTCCTGTCAAATACGTTATTAGGACTGCTATACATAGAAAGTAGACAGTAATGAACAGTTATTAGCGTAGGCCGTATGTTGATGTCCAGTGTTGCTGCGCAGAAATACATAATCATGTTTCTCTCGGTCTCCTCAAAGCTGTGTTGGAGTTTCTCCTCAGCGTAAAGATTAAGAGCTCCATCTATCACTGTTTTACATGTTCGTATAGTTCGTTTCTGGAGTAAATATATAGGCTATAATCTGTGTGCTTTTTTAAACATGGCGGGTGCTGGTGTTTCACGTATGTTCAGCCAATCAGCGAACACTAACGTCACGGATAGTAAAATAGTTCCTCCAAAAACGAGATCCTAGAGCTAATATCGCTCCCAGTTCCTGCGGTGCAATCATGCCGAAACCCGGGAACTTCAGCCAACAGTTCTAGGAACTATGAAAAAGTTCCTCCGGTGCGAAAGCCCCTAATGCGTATCAGGACTGATCGGGTTACTGATCAAGTTACTCAATTTGTCTGCCATATCTTCCTCACGGTTCAAACTCACCTGAAGTTATTGCAGAGGCGGCCATCTTTGAACAACACAGCTTGGCTTCTGCGTGATGAAACTGCAAAGTATACTTAAAATCACAGTTACATATACTGGTCCACGACCAATTTGGTTCACACATTTTTTTTTTCTCGGGATCGTTCCTGATGCATCCCTGGCAAACAACCCTATTTTTGTTTAATGTATGTACCTAAATCCCTACCTGTCTGAATCACTGAGTTCCGGGAACCCCTATCCGAAATGGGAGAGATCGAGAGTCAGGTTCGCGAAGATACACTTAGAATTGTTTAGGCCTACACCAATCGCGTACACTCTACAAACTACACTGCTAGTGGGCGCCTACACCTCCAGCACGGCCTGTGTTAGGCTTTCGTGCTCCCACTCAAGTGTCCAACTTCCAACTTCCTCGTGGTTATAGCACGGCCTGTCTTCGTGACGTAATCACCACAGGCTCTTCCTGCTCCTGCTCAAGAGTGTCAAGCGTTATTAGTCTCCCTTCAATCAACCTCTTCCACCCAGACAGGCCTATGAAAATAATAAAATCTTACTACCTAGTTTCTTGATTAGCCAGGGATGTCACAGAAGAATAATTGCCCGTGAATTCTCCACCATTTACAGTTAAAGACACAGGGACCAGGATATGAAAGGATATGATTAATTAAGACAAGGAGTTAGAAGTGGAGTCAATTTAAGATAAGAGTCAGAATTATATTAAATTAGAGAAAAGTTTTACTGAAGATCGTTTGCAGTTTCATCAGTCAGAAGTCATTTTCAAGACTCACAAGGAGTTCATAGGCTGCTAGATCACAGCAATTAAATCCTACACTAAGGTCTAAGCTACGTCCTTGCTTCAGGTTGCAGTTTCTTATTGGCTAAGAACTAGATAAATATAGTAAATTTACACACATAAACAGTCGCCAACATGTCGAAGAAAACAAGTCAGTCCATCTCCAATAATGCCACTTGATCCTTAACCTGTAACCAAGAATACTAACACACACACTGACACACAGCTTCTTCGAGGTTGGATTTGGCCAGGCTCTAACTATTAACAGGAGTCTCTTCAAAACATTAAGATAACATGTTCTTTCTCTCAATGAGAGGACACTTAATCTAACAGTAAAGACTTTAACTAAGGAATGGTCACTTAAACTATTGGGTCCAATGATCCTTGTGAACTACAGTCGTCATGGTGAGCTAGAAGAACAGATATGTGTTTTCACACGTTGAAGAACTTTCTCAACAAAACAAGTCCACATTTCATCTCTGGAATCCGGGCTAAATGAGCAAGCACTATTACTGTATTCCTAGCATGGCCCAGACCCTTCAGTCACCTCTCATATCAAATACAGACATTACTGAATGCATGAAAAAAACATTTCAGTAATCACATTGGTAACTTCTCTAGGCTTATGAGATTTTACTTGGTTGTAGAAGTCATTCAACCTATTTGATATTTAGAAGGAAAAATATTGATTAATACCTTGATTATAATCACTCATTAGATGTACATGGAAGCAGCAGTCCGCTCAGAAACCGGCTCTGTGTGACCCTACTGTGGTTTCTGCCTATGATCTTTCATTCTGCCATACAAACTCACCCCTGGTTCAGACTGATGTTCAGGTCTTGAGGTGAATAACCCGTGTGTGTGTCAGACTGATGTTCAGTAAATAACCTGTGCTTGTGTGTGTGTGCAGGTGCAGGACAGCAGGAGCGGACGTCCGTATCTTCAGGTCAGTCTGCAGGTCTCGTGCTCCTCGCTGGACAATACGATGATGATGGTGAGGAAGAGGGCAGCAGTGCAGCTCCAGCTGGAGAGCCGGTCCCGAACGCCGGGCTCCCCGCGGACTTCTTCGACAGCAGCAGCGTCTCCGTGTCTCACTCCGGCTCCGTGTCCGAGTCTCAGGCCGTCTCCGAGTCTCACTCCGGCTCTGTGTCTCAGGCCGAGGACGGAGGCGAGGAGAGGAAGGACGGCCCGGCCGAAGCTCTACCCGAGGGTTTCTTCGACGACCCGGTGCGCGACGCCAAGGTGCGTAACGTGGACACGCCCCGCGACCACATGGACCGCGAGTGGGAAGAGTTCCAGAAGGAGATGCGGCAGGTCAACAGCGCGTCCGACGCCATCGTGGCCGAAGACGACGAGGAGGGGCGGCTGGAGCGGCAGATCCACGAGATCGACCAGCAGATGCTGTGCTTCCGGCGCGTGGAGGTCCTGAGAGCCAGACAGGAGCTGGTGAAGAGCGCGCTGAGCCGAGCGAGACTGCAGAGAGACGAGGCGAGGCTGGCCGGCGGAGAGGAAGAGGACGACGAGGAGGAGGAGGAGGAGGAGCTGATGCACGTGCTGGCGCAGGACTGGAGGGCCAAAGGAGCGCTCGCCTGAACACACTCCTGCGCTCGCCTGAGCTGGTGTGTGTGTGAACTGTGTGTACAGACACTGACTCCAGCAGCTTCACATGAGCTTGTACATGCTTTGATTCTTCATATAAACAATCACGCAGTTGAGAGTTCTGGTGTGCAGTGAATGATGATCAAACATGATATATATAGAGCTGAAACCATTCAGTGGAGAACAATTTTATAGATTTCATTTCTGGAAGAGAGGCGTACACACGGTTTTTATGTGTACGTTGGTTCTCTGAATATTAATATCAGACCTGTTGGGCAGGAATGAAGAGATGATAATAT
>NW_026607457.1:0-35024 GCF_029890125.1 Rhinichthys klamathensis goyatoka
TTTAATTTCAAGTTTATAATAAACTAACTGATATTTCAAAGGGTCATAACTTTGACCAAACAGTCACTGATTACTTTTTAGCGAATGGCTTACTTCATGCCGACTCTCTTGCTCCCATTTCTAAGGCGGTCATTTTGTGTTTGTAAAATGAGACGCCGGACGAATTAAAGCAGATGAGGTGATCGTAATTCAACACACTGCTGGAGCGCGAGGGTAAGGGCAGCAGCAGTCATGGGAATATCTGAACCATTTTTTTTTTTCACCTAATTGCAAGTCAGTTAGAAACAGTTGGCAAGGACATGTGGCTAGGGAGGCTTTAATGGAGATTAATGGAATGCCATCCTCGTATTTCTGTAGTCCATTTGCACCAAACAGTCTCGATCAACTCTTCTGAATATCAAGAAAGCCTGCTTTTCATCTGAAATATGTCTCATTATGCAGTTTGTTTATCGTCGTTTGTCCAAAATTTGAATTTCGAGAAGGTTTTGTCAAGGTTGAGAATTTCTTTGCATCTTTCCAGCCTTTGAACTTCCATTAGATTCACATTTCAATTTGAGATGTTTGGTTTCAAAGCCTTCCCTTTACATCCATATTTACTCAGTTTAAAGGTATCAAACTTTCTTCTAAAGGCGTCTCGGTGTAAAAACCCATCCACCCGAGCTGACGCAGAGGAGAAAGTTTCCTTTCGTTTGATCACGCCGCTGTCTTTGTCTGGCCGGCGTTCTTGATCCTGAAGAGATTCTGTTTTGGAGAGAGCCGTTTTTCACACCAGGCACCTCGCAGAGATGGGGGAATCAAAAAGTGCCTTAGTCAGCTCACCGCTCAGGGCAGGGGCTGATGGGAATGGGCTCTACAGCTCTAGGGTTCCTGTTACAGTGGATCACTTTCTCCCCAAGTCTCATTTCAATAGCGTTAGTATGCTGCAGCTCAGCAGAGCGCTCCGAGCAGAAAGCACACTGTCAGCACAATCGTCAGCCCCTGCTCCGACTCAAGCCCTCAAAGAGTGTCAAGACGTAGATGTGAAAGTATAGCGAGAGAGATAGAAGGAAAGGAGAAACGATGGCGATGGAAGTTCTAAAAAGTGAAAAGGTCAGATAAGAGAGAAGAATAACTGAAATGGTGTGCATAAAATGGCAAACATGCCATAAGCTGTTCATCCCTTCTTACATTTGTATTAATACTTTTATTTTATGTTATTTTGTATATATATATTTTTTCAAATGCATGAATGCATTTAAAGAAGTCTCTTGTTACCAAGGTTACATGTATTTTTTACCAAAAATGCAGTAATGTTGTGAAATATTTTTGCAATGTACAGTAATTTTAGCTCTGTTTTAATATATTTTTTTTTAAAAATCCTATGATGGCAAATTACTTAAATCCTCAGTCACATGATCCTTCAGAAATCATTAGAATATGTTGATTTTCTACTCAAGAAACACTTCTAATTATTATCGGTGTTAAAACAGTTGTGCTGCTAAATATTTTTGTGGAAAACGTGATAAGTTTGCTGAATAGCGGAGCGGGTTCAAAAGAAAAGCATTTTTTTTGTAACATTATAAATATTTGTATTGTCACTTGATCAATTCAATGCATCCTTGCTAAAAAAAGTATAAATGTATTGAATAAAATCAATAAAATATATTTATTGATACTGTGCTTTGGTCTTTACTATGCCAATAAAGCTGTTTAAAATCTGAATCTGGATAAGAGACCAACAAAAAGCAATGTTTTCCATATAGTGAAAATGAATGAGGCTTGGGTGCAGTCAATGACAAAAAAAACAAAAAAAACATACAAGTGGTCCGTACAACTTGGCATTCCACATTCCAAATCTTCTGAAGCCATGAAATAGCTTTGTTTAAAAAAAAAAAGATAAGTGAACAAATCATTAAGACAGTTATGTAAACCGAATCAATCAAATAATTGAAAAGATCAGTGGTGTAATGTATTAATTGTAATTAGTTACTAAAGTACTTGAGTATCTTTTTGGCTACTTTGTAGTTTTACTGAGTATTTTACATTTACATTTATTCATTTAGCAGATGCTTTTATCCAAAGCGACTTACAAATGACAACAATAGAAGCAGTTAAACTAACAGAAGGACAACAATACGTAAGTGCTATAACCCCTCTCAGTTTAATTTTAGTGCAGTTTTTTTTTTTTTTTTTTTTAGAATAGAAGAGAAGAGAAAGTGTTAATTCTACTGAATCAAGTGCTGCCGAAAACGATATATCTTCAGCAGTTTCTTGAAAGTGGCTACTGACTCAGAAGCTCTGGTTGAGTTAGGCAGATCATTCCACCAACAGGGAACAGCCATGGTAAAGGTCAGAGAAAGAGATTTTGTGCCTCTTTGAGATGGTACCACAAGACGACATTCGCTAGCAGAGCGCAGGTTTCTGGATGGCACATAAGTCTGAAGTAATGAGTTTAGGTAAGAGGGAGCAGTGCCAGTGGTTGTTCTGTAGGCAAACGTCAGTGCCTAGAATTTAATGCGAGCGGCAACTGGCAACCAGTGCAATTGTGTGAGTAGAGGAGTAACGTGTGCTCTCTTCGGCTCATTGAAGACTACTCTGGCTGCAGCATTCTGGATCATTTGTAGAGGTTTGACAGAGCAAGCTGGAAGACCAGCCAGGAGAGCATTACAATAGTCCAGTCTGGATAAAACAAGTGCTTGGACAAGGAGTTGTGTGGCATGCTCTGTATGGAAGGGCCTGATCCTCCTAATGTTGTGCAAAGGCAAATCTGCAGGACCGGGCAGTTCTAGCAATGTGGTCTGTGAATTTCAACTGATCATCAATTACAACCCCAAGGTTCTTAGCTGACCTTGATGGAGTTATGGATGACGAGCCTAGCTGAATGGAGAAGTTGTGATGAAGTGTTGGGTTGGCCGGGACCACAAGTAGCTCTGTCTTCGCAAGGTTTAGTTGAAGGTGGTGGTCCTTCATCCAGCCAGAAATGTCTGTCAGGCAGGCTGAGATACGAGCAGCTACCGTCGGATCGTCAGGCTGGAATGAGAGGTAGAGTTGCGTGTCATCAGCGTAGCAATGATAGGAAAAGCCATGTTTCTGAATCACAGATCCTAGTGATGTCATGTAGATGGAGAAGAGGAGTGGTCCAAGCACTGAGCCCTGAGGCACCCCAGTAGCTAGATGTTGGGTCTTAGATGCCACACCTCTCCACGACACCCTAAAGGACCTACCTGAGAGGTAAGACTCGAACCATTGGAGTGCAGTTCCCGAAATGCCCTTCATCTTTAGGATTGACAGGAGGATCTGGTGGTTAACTGTGTCAAAAGCAGCAGACAGATCCAGCAGGATGAGGACTGAGGATTTGGAAGCTGCTCTTGCCAGTCTCAGAGCTTCAATTACTGAGAGCAGGGCAGTCTCAGTTGAGTGTCCGCTTTTGAAACCAGACTGATTGTCGTCCAAGAGGTTGTTCTGTGTAAGAAAGGAGGAGATCTGGTTGAAAACAACTCGTTCAAGTGTTTTCGCGACAAATGGAAGAAGAGATACCGGTCTGTAACTTGTTAGATGTGCTGGATTTAGATTGGGTTTCTTAAGCAGTGGGGTAACTCGAGCCTGCTTAAAAGCTGTGGGAAAGGTACCAGTGTGAAGAGAGGTGTTTATGATGTGCGTGAGTGTGGGTACAACTGAGGAATTTTTTGCATGGCACCCAACTTTAACTTGTTTCTGCTATAAAGAAGTGATATTGCCATCTAAGGGCATTGACGGTACTATATCTTATGCATTTTGCCTTTACTCACCCAAACTTGTCAACAAGGCTACTTTACGTGAATGTAAGTGCATTAGCAGGTAGTTGCTGAATCGCAGGAGTTTGATTTAGGAGATGAAGTCATGACTGCAGCCGCTGATGAGACCGAAACCAGAACATCCAGTGCAAGTAGACTTTGATTATTTAATTTCACTTAACATTATTTTATTTATCTGCTATATTGACAAGACCATTGTGAAGGATGTTGGTTTACTTATGCACTTGAGCTTGACTGAGGCTGTTGTGTCTTCCTTGGTTTATTGCAATTTTGAGGTGTGCAGTTTTATTTTGATTTTAGAAAATATCAACTGTTTCTTATTTTCGCTGGTATGTCTCTTAAGGTGATGATACACAGGGCAACTTTTTGAGCAATGTTGCTGGGCAATCTTGCCGAGCGATTGTTGCTTGGGCACTTTCCCATTGAAAATGGGCAATACATTTCTATCTGGATAATTCAGATCGGTCGTGGGCCCTGTGTCTCATCTGTTGCCCGTTGACGGCAACATTGCCCAGCAACATTGCTCAAAATGTTGCCCTGTGTATCATCACCTTTAGGTGTTGAGGACTAGTGCATATTTGACCTTACATTCAGGATGAGTAAAATGCTTAAGTGCTGTTAAAATCAAATACTCTTTTTACTCAAATCATATTGGAATTGGTGACTTGTAACTTGTAATGTAGTTGTTTTCAATGCAAGGTATCTGTACTTTTACTCAAGTATGGTTTTCAGGTACTCTTTTACACCTCTGGAAAAGATCCATTATCAAAAAAAAAAAATGATTTGTTCATTATTCTGATATTCTTACTTCTAATATGAACTCTTGTGAACATGTCAATGAGAGCTTGGTTGGATGTCCAGATTTTGACAACATCATTTTGATATGTTCATCACACAAAGCAATTGAATAGCTTCAGGAGAGTGATTTGAATGGGCCGATTTTATTTTTTATTTTTTTGGTGTATTTTGGCTGGAATATTATTTAAAAAATATTTTTTTGTGCCTCATGGAAGAAAGACAGTCATACTGGTTTGGAATTACATTAGGGAGAATAAATGATGACAGAATTAGCATATTTAGGTGAACTATTCTTTATAGAAGCAATGGTATGGTCTGCAGGACAGCCGTCGTGAAAAACGGTGCTCATGTGACGGCATATTAGACCAGGAAGGTAAATTGATATGTAAATTGAGTGCGCGACTCAGAGAATAAGGAAATATGAACCTGAAATATGCTAGACCTTCACATAGAGCGAGAACAGCTTTTTTCCCCTCCTGTCAGCAGAGTACAATAGCAGGCCCCGGCAAACCGAATATCTCATATCTGTCTCCTCTGTGGGGCAGAATGTTCTGGAGAAAGAGAGCGAGAGTGCATTAGGCAACACAAAGTGATTTGTCCTCATGGTGTTCAGGCCGTACTGAGAGAGCAGAGACCATGCTGAACAAAAGCAAGCAGCACTAGCTCATTTATTGGAGGAACACTGGAAGATTGGAGTCGTTCATCAGGATGATGCTCACTGCTTTGTTCGTCAAGGAGAGACGTTTTGTCAATACAAGATGCTCTTTTTCTCATTAGATTCCTGAGAGGCCTGTCAGCCATACAGACGTACAGTGAGAACAGATTCAGAAGATTTGTGCTCCTCAATATCCGCATACACACTACGTAATGGAAATGTATGTTTCCCATTGACGTATGCAGCATAGAATCCGCACATTTTCATCTAATCCATCCATCTATCCATCTATCTATCTATCTATCCATCCATCCATCCACCAACCCACCTACCCACCCATCCACCCATCCATCCATCCATCCACCCACCCATCCATCCATCCATCCATCCATCCATCCATCCATCCACCCACCCACCCATCCATCCATCCATCCATCCATATATATATATATATCCAATGTCTGTCTCTCTATCACGTATTCATTCATCTAATATCTATTTATCTAAACTCATGACAAACTATAAAATTACATGACAAAATAATACCTGTATTTCCGAAAGTAAGATGTTAGATTGCTGCAGATGTAACTGTTGTACTTTTAAGCATCTCTGTAAATGGATGATGGTATTGGATTAAAATCAGCCTAACAAAACATTAGAAAAACAAATGCAAAATCATTGTCACAACACACACACACACACACAGTATTTTGGTGTGCACTTGTCACATTCCTGACAGCATAGCTGAGTGCTATCATAATAAACTGCTGTTATATTTGCTGATATTTTCACATTTGTCAGATTGCATTCATAAAACAACATGAGAAAGTTACGATCTTAATGAATGGCGTGTTTTCTTGTTTTGATGACCTTCACCTACCGTTCTTGTTTATTTGGCACATTTGTCTTCTTTTTTTTCTTCGTTCTCCTTGACAATGACAAGAAGAGTTGAGGTTTCCACAGTCACACACACACACACACACGCACAGGGGGATCCATCCGTCCAGCCAATTAGTGGCGTTTACATGATGACAAGCTTGTGTTTGATTCAGCCAAATAAAATCAGCATCAAACGGAAGTGATGGAGCATGATGAACACTGGGAAACGACTTCACTATGTGGTGTATACACGTGTGTGTGTGTGTGTGTGTGTGTGTGTGTGTGTGAGGTGTGCTTGCCAAAGACAGAATCATTCAAACTCTTCTCTGCCACGCAATCGCAGCTTCAGCCTGCCAACTGGCCATGGCTGGGCTCCTGTGACCCTGGCATGGGCGGCCCCTCTCCTCATCATTACTGCCAAATTAAAAGCCAGAAGCCTCCAGCTCATCTGTCTCCCTTCTGCCGACTCTTATCACAGGCTCGGCCGCTCCCTCGCCGTGCCGAACGGAGAGCACGCTTATTACGGGAGCCTTGGAACTCGCCCCAAACCAATTATAATCAAAATATGATTTTAAAATGTACTAGTCCTTGATTGTAATGAGAGAGTTCTACATTTCCGTCTCAGATTAGCTGTCATGAGTGATTCTTACTTTGAGACAAATTACCAAGGGGAGTTTAGGCTCAGGAACAGGGGAGAAGAGAACCTGAAGAAAGGAAATGTAATTCCCTCATAGCTTCTCTCATTAAAGCGTAATGCTGTTTGCAAAGGAGCATAAAAGATTAGGCAGTTACATGTGGGAAGATGCGGAGGCTGATTCAGTTCAAGAAGATCTTCAGTCAAGCATCCTCATGACCTGCTGTAAGGTACGGAGGAAAATAAATGGGTTTCTAGACACACTCAAAGGCAAGTCAGCTCATTCGGCGTACTTATTGGCAACACCTCCAGCAGCAATTTTCAAAGAATTTCTCCTAACTAATTGAAAGGTGAATGATTTATATAGGAACCATAGGAAGGAAGTAACCATATATAAAAAATGCTATCTTGAATGATTTTTAAAAACCTTTTTAATTAAATGTATTAATTAATTCAACTATTTTATTACTTTAATTACTGGCACCTTATTTGTATTTATTTATTTACTACATCAATCCTGTAACAACTCGACCACCCCTTTATTTTTATTCTATATTAAATATAAGCCTCCTGATTTCACAAGGGAATTTTGAGCTTGTGTTTAGTCTCATTTTCAAGTTTCAATCACAGACACCGAGTCAAACATGTTTACGATTATCTTAAGCAAGGATTGTATAAAAAGGTAAACTTGTTCACTTAAAAATGTGAAACTGCTATTATAATTTCATTACGATGTGCCTTCAGGAAACACACTTCAGGGAACTTTTTTTTTTTGCGTAAACTGCAAATGCAATTAGTTGACAAATGACTGCGATGTTTAAAATGTTCCAGGAGCTTTTATACTGGGTATGTTGCACTATATTGCTGCAGGCGAAGGCAGACGGTTTCAGAATCATACCCACGGAGACCCAGAACACCAGTGGGTATTTTTAGACATTCCAACGTGCCCTCGGAGACTACTCACAGATGTGCTAGTGTGCTCAACACACACACACACACACATATACATGCAAAGACAAACTTTTATCAGGGCATACACTTATTCAAACTCTTTAACGCTTGTATTCATGTTTTAGGTGACATACTCATTCAAACGCATTCAAGTCAGCATGAAAGGGAAGTTTTGATAGTATTTTCTTCCCTATTGTGATGTATATGCGATTGAAGCGGCTTCTGGAATGAGAAAAAAAAAATGTTGGGCGGGTTTGATTTCGTCCTTCGGGAATTGATTGGTTCAATAGGAAGTTGGGCGTTACTAACTGTAAATGGAAGCAGCAATGCAACATTCTGTAAAAAAATATAAGAATCTTCAATTATGATTTCATGGTGACTTTAAAGTAGACTGGAAAACAGTGATTAATGATACAGCTGAGTCTATTATATGAAGGAAACTTCATCTCCTTCAGCAGCATGGAAATAATCGTAATCTTTTCCTCACTCTCGAGTCCTGAATGGCAATTTTATGGCTGGTTTATAAAATACACCTTTTTATAGGTGATGTTTTTATCTTTTTTATGTGTTTCAGACATTGTGGCTACATCAAAGCGAAGCAAGATCCAGATGAAGAAAAAATGCAGTTTCAGAACGGGAGAGGTAAGGTGGCCAAAATAGCTCGCACACAAACACACAAAACACTCATACATAATGGATTGTCAAAACAAATGGTTGTTTTTAGAGGTAACATAAATGTAAAAGGTCTCTCTTCCAGCTATGAGAGTGGGATATAAATCAAAAACTCTCATGCTCAACCTCACTGTGGAGTTTATCTTTTCCAACATTTTTAGGAGACTGTTTGGGTTTATGGTCCAGTCGTGTCTTGGCTTTCATTTGGACTCAAAATCCCTGTGTGAAAAACATATGTGATCTTTTTTTTTTCTTCTTCTTCTTATTGCAGTGAAACTGCCAGGAAGCAGGACGTACATTCACCCCCACACTTATGAGGACCCAAATCAAGCCGTCCGAGATTTTGCCAAGGAAATCGATGCCTCTAATATACGTATAGAGAGAGTTATAGGTGCAGGTGAGAGTCTGACTCTTCTATAGACCAAATCGTGGAAATAAAATCACTTTGAATCACAAATATACATTATAGAAATGTCGCTACTTACATACGAGGGTTTGTTCACTTCATAACACCTTTTTCTGAATGTTTTCAGGGCGTAAGTTGCAGTTCTTTGATAATGTATGTCAAAGAATAGAGATTTGTATTTGAGCCCTAATTATACAACGTCTGCCGACTGTAATCCTCCCACACAAAGCTGCTGTTTGAAACACTGACCTATTAATACCGCATATCTCTGCGTCTGAACTTTGCTTTGAAATCTCATTTTCCTCTGCGTATGGTTTCTCTGTGAGTGAATGTCTTGTTCTCCATTTTCAAAAAAATAATGTGTACTTTGTGCTTCTTTCATTCTTTCTCTGTCTCATTTCCTCGTTCTCTCCATCTGGCTGCAATAGTGTTCATCAGAGTTCTTTCTTTAGGGCTTTAGGAGATCTGAATTAAACAATACCATCTAGAAATGTTGTTAGATTCTTTGTGTGAGAACAGAATACACGTTTAACCCAGACTTGTTTGTCTGATATGTTATCCACCACATAGCACAGCTTCCCCCAAACTCTCTCTGTGTCAATTCAACACATCTGACATTCTGCACAGCTTTCTGGAAAACTTGATTCTGTTTGGTCAGTAGTGAAATTCTGCAGTGATGGATAGATAGATGGATAGAATGACAGACATATAGATATATAGAAAGACAGACAGACATAAGATAGATAGATAGATAGATAGATAGATAGATAGATAGATAGATAGATAGATAGATAGATAGATAGATAGAAAGATAGAAAGATAGATAGATAGATAGATAGATAGATAGATAGATAGATAGATAGATAGATAGATAGATAGATAGATAGATAGATAGATGGATGGATGGATGGAATGACAGATAAGATAGATAGACAGACAGACAGACATTAGATAGATAGATAGATAGATAGATAGATAGATAGATAGATAGATAGATAGATAGATAGATAGATAGATAGATAGATAGATAGATAGATAGATAGATAGATAGATAGATAGATAGATGGATGGATGGATGGAATGACAGATAAGATAGATAGACAGACAGACAGACATTAGATAGATAGATAGATAGATAGATAGATAGATTGATAGATAGATAGATAGATAGATAGATAGATAGATAGATAGATAGATAGATAGATAGATAGATAGATAGATAGATAGATAGATAGATAGATAGATAGATAGATAGATGGATAGAATGACAGATAGATAGATATATAGAAAGACAGACAGACATAAGATAGATAGATAGATAGATAGATAGATAGATAGATAGATAGATAGATAGATAGATAGATAGATAGATAGATAGATAGATGGATGGATAGATGGATAGAATGACAGATAGATAGATATATAGAAAGACAGACAGACATAAGATAGATAGATAGATAGATAGATAGATAGATAGATAGATAGATAGATAGATAGATAGATAGATAGATAGATAGATAGATAGATAGATAGATAGATGGATGGATGGATGGAATGACAGATAAGATAGATAGACAGACAGACAGACATTAGATAGATAGATAGATAGATAGATAGATAGATAGATAGATAGATAGATAGATAGATAGATAGATAGATAGATAGATAGATAGATAGATAGATAGATAGATAGATAGATAGATAGATAGATAGATGGATGGATGGATGGATGGATGGATGGATGGATGGATGGATGGATAGAGACTGATTGATACATAGATTGATATAATATTTCCAATTCAATTTGAATGTTAATTTATTTCAATTTTGTAAGCAGCTATGTAGTCTGCTGAAATAAAATAAAATAAATTAATAATAATAAAGTGTTTTCCCTTGCTTCTCAGTAAAAAAATATCTAAACATCCTTAAATTATGTAATATAATTGTATAAATATTTTTTAAATGTTATATTTATGATAAAAAAAAACAATAATTAGAAAAATTGAACTAAAATAAAGAAATATCAAGTTATATTAATATCTTTGTTGTAAAATCAGTGTCCAAAGGTTATTATTTATGCATATTTCCTTCAAAAATCTGTCATAGTCTGACACTGATGGAAGCTGTGTGTCGCTCCCTAGGTGAGTTTGGTGAGGTTTGCAGTGGCCGTCTGAAGCTCCCCAGCAAGAGAGAAATCTACGTGGCCATCAAAAGTCTGAAAGCAGGATACTCCGAAAAGCAGAGGCGGGACTTCCTGAGCGAGGCCAGCATCATGGGACAGTTCGACCACCCCAACATCATCCGACTGGAGGGAGTCGTTACCAGATGTAAGTGACTGACATGTTCTTTCGTGTTCACCTTCACCCAAAGGCTTTTAAAATGATCGACTGAAACATTTAAGTACGGTAAACATACACTGCATTATAAACACTGAGGGGAAAATAAGCTGTTCTCAAAGGGGCTTTCAGATTTCAATTGCACACTTGAGTTCATTGCTCAGTGCGTGGTTGAATAGCACAAGTGTGACAAAAAATGATTATTGTGACTACACCAACAACCTTTTTCCGCCACAGTGGTCACAAAGTGTTTTCATGGCATTGTGATTAAAAGCCAGATGGAGGTGTGCTGTATACTCACTGATGTGCTCAGTCTTGGGGAGGACAGGAACAGAGCTCCACTGTTCCACCTGAATGGATCTGTTGAGTTGGATCTGACCACACAAGAGTATTGGCTCGCTACAGCAGATGTATTGCAGAGCAAGCCTAGATTCTCTGTTAAAGCTCGACTAAACATTCTTGCTCTAAATGTACCCGTTAACGGTTTACTTTATTTTTCATTAGGGAATGTTTGGCTCCTTGGAAACTTTTCATTAGGGAATGTTATGCAGAACGTTAACATTACGTTAAAATAATATTAAGTAAACCTAAGCGTTAAACGTCTTTTCGAATTGGCACGTAACTCGTTCTGCACTGTTTGTGCGAGGACAATTATGTAATTTGTTGAGAAGAGGTCTGTTACTTTGCAAATGGATTTTCACCTGGTAGATTATCTTTTTTTTTTTTGGTCTTTTTACTTTGGGCCAAAAACTACAAAAAACTAGTAAAAGTATAGGAACCAGTGTTAGTACAATTGAGATACTATTCTAGTTTTTTAAACATATTTTTGAATTAGTTTTATTTTTATATATTTTCAGTTTAAATTTTTAGTTAAAGTTTTAGTAATTTTGTTGTGTGTTTTGTCAATTTTTATACGTTTTAAAAATATGTCTGTATAGTTTTTTATTCATTTTTATTTCGGTTTTTGTTATTTTAGTACATCAATTTAAATAAATGAAAATGAGAAATGTTCCCTTGGCAACTAGATGAAATTAAATGAGTACTGTCAGTGACATTTGCACGTATGAATACTACTGTACTAGTATTTTGAATGTGTTAATAGAATGTGATAATATTGTTTGGCTTTTAAAGTAGTTTCAGCAACATGAAGGACATTACAAATCAACGTTCTTACAACGTTGTTAATGCAAAAGAATGTTGTCAGGAATGTTATACTAACTTTTAGATTGCATTATAGTCACTTTCTTTTTTTAAATAGACATTTTAATATTCTTACAATCAAAAGGAAATACTTTTTAGGACATAAATTTGTTATCTGGGAACTTAATGTGAGGCCACTTTCTTGCGAATTATATTCTTTGTTTGTTTTTCCTTTTATCGTTTGTTTCTCCAATCTTTGACTGCCGTTTTGCACGTATATGTTTGTGGCCTATTGCCGTTGTCTAAATTGGATCTTAATCGCAGAGAGAGATAGACTTACACTGGGTTATGCGTGTTGGAAACCTTTAAGTGTCTCATTATCTCATCAGTAATTGGGAAGAGCTTATCGAAGAACTTCAGCTTTCACCAGACGCCAAACAAAAACCCTTTCTTTCAAGTGTCATTATGACTGAACCAACGTCTGCGACTCTCCACACTACCTATAGAGCACAACAATGAGAGTATGCATATTTATGACTGCATGAATATTAATCATTTAAATAGTTAATTGGATGTGTTTTAAGTGTCATAAATATTCAGCAGCGCACATATGAACAGAGAAGTCTCGACATTTCTTATTCATTTTTCGCTCTGTTCTCTCTAATGCGGAATGCTAATTTTGACCTTTTGTTAGCATTGGTTTGTGCAGTTTACAGAACTATTTTCTCTGTAAATCGAGTTTGCTTTTCATTTTGAAAAGGCAGACGCTGCCTAATTGCCTGTCTTCCAGTTATAAGTGGTGTATTTATGTTCTGAGCAAATATCAGGGGCTCAGGGTTAAAGCTCAGTTCAGTATCTCTTGGAGCACGCACACTATTTGGAAGAACAAAGTAGCGGTTTAAGTGAGAGTAATGCATTCAACATTGGGGTGCACTTTGACCTCTGTCTTCATGGAATAGACCGGTCCTCTCTCGGAATCTAAAAAAAGCCTGATTTTGACAGGGTAAAGGAGAGTTTAGAGGAAGATGTAGAGGGGAAAATGATACATTCTTAGAAACAAGCATGAGGGCATAGAAATGTACACCGCGTATGTTTACTAATTTTAGAATCTGCAAGATGTTTGTCATGTAAAAAAAGATATCCTTGATTTGACTCTTTGTTACAGTGTAAATACAGTGTAATACATTTACACTAAGTAATATTAATTAACAATACTTACTATAGGGTTAGTGTTAGGATAAGGGTTTGGTTTAGGATTAGTTGCATGTAATTATGCTTAATTTACTGTTATTTCTACAGTAAGTACATGTAAAACTTCTGATCAAGCTATTTGACATATTTACACTGTGACTTTTGTATATTGTTAGATATTATTTTGTAATAATTTACTAAACCCCTGTGGTTTATACTTAAATCTTAATTTTTAATTTTAACTAAGCATCTTACAGATTTTTGAAGGGTAAACTGATAGTCATGTCACTGTCCATATGGCCGCATGTACTCTTGCCTTGGGGGTTGTGAATAGTTGCACGTATGACAGCGAAGAGAGGCAATTTCACAGATCACTGCTCAGCAGGTCAGTGGCTGCAGGGCCGAGGAGAGGGCAAGGGAACAGCAGGGACAACTCGCTAACCTTTAACTCCAAACAGTTATTCAAAACATCCATTTCTAACAGCTCTCAGCATTAAAATCCTTCCATTTTGGACAACCTTTAAAAACCTCAAATGTATGCAGGGTAGTGTCTCAATATACCACTGCATGATCATTGATTAGCTCCTTCGCCAATGGTGTCTGATTCATAAATCAGTCATTATTTTTATTCATTTCCATGAATGAAAAGATATTAAAATCATTTTTATAGTGAATATATGTCCTTTTATTTTTGCTCGGCTCTAAAATATTTCATAAAATATTTCATTGGCACGCAGACTATTCGGATGAATAAGTATCAGTTTAAGTGAAAGCAATGCATTCAATCTAAGGCTGCAGTCTCTAAAAAGTCATTGTAGAATTATGTTTAAAAATCCAGCAATCTCAAAGGACTACAAAAGTAATTGAAAAATATTTTTTAATATTGTAAACCCTGATAAACAGTGATAAACAGCAGTATTTGATACAATAACATGTATTTTACTACAAAAATGTAATGTAAAATGTTGTGCAGGAACTTCTGGGAACTCTTGAACTCAAATGAGTCAATCAAGTTTTAACTGTTTTTTTTTATAAACAAGGCTGCCGCCAAATAGTCGACTAAACATTAGTCAACAAGAAGAGGCTTAGTCGACCAAATGTTAATTAGTCAGTTGTGAAAGACCCGCAAAGACCTTGCAAAGACCCGCCCCCTTTACTGTTGCTATGTCCGACAAGCCATTCCGCTCTCACGCCACACATCATGAAAAATACATCGCGTAGCAAAGAGGACAATGACAACGCGTCGAAAGACAGGACAGAGCAGGTTACGTTTAATATGAAACAAAGTCTGAACTTTCAAATTAGGTCATTTTTTTTAAGTAATTTAAACAATAAATACCGTTTTGTGGCTCTTTAATGTGTCATGACAGATCGCTGTAGCACCTCAGTTAAAGCTGCTCGTGATCCGATCATCTCTTCATTCAAGTTAATTTATAGCATCAAATAAACATGAATGAACATCAGAAGGAATGTTGTTTCAACCATGGAAAGAAGCCAGTACACACCATTTTTCAAGTTCAAATCCACCGACTATAATCTACTAACTCTCCTGACTGCTTTGTCAGACAAAATAGCGGATTCGGCAGAAGGCCGATTATGATTTGTCAGATCGTCTGTCAAACTCGCTGCGAAGGATGAATTGAGTAGTCACGCAGTCCATGATGGACAGATCGTTAATACGGTTGGTCTATGTGGTAATTATGTAAGGCAAGACATCCTAACGTTCGCCTATAATTCATCGACCTCAAACATGGCTTATCATTCGTAATGATTATCATATTGTAGTAGCCTACGTTAGCCAGTTTACATGGCCGCTCGCTTTAACGTCAATGATAAATGTTTGCTATTAATAGGCACATATCCAATTGTTCTTGCAGAGTACGGAAGCTGAATTAATACCGCACTTACTGCGGTAAGTTTAACTTGACCTGCATTTCTCTCTATAGGCACATCTATTATACTGGGTAGATGACGAATTGGCGCCATCAACTTCATCTTTGCAGCCAACACTGACCAAGAAAACACTAGTTTATTAATAAAATGTCCAGACAGTCTCCTCTCTTTTTTTTCCCCCCAACACATTCATAATCATTACTTTTGCTGGTGCGCTGCAGCAAGCTTTGTGTGTGCGCTTGAGTGCTTATATTTTAAAGACTCATTATTATGGTTTAGTATTTCTTATAATGTAGAACAATGTTAGAAATGTTACATATAATACTCTTTTTCAGGCCTGAAACAGACCATTTTCCAAAATGATTCTGGCCTCCCAATGTTATCTCTCAGGGCTCATTTTAGTAATGTACACAAAGACGCTTTTGTAAATGTAGTTTTTAGTGTCTGTGTCTGTGTGTGTGTTTTCTGCTTGTGGGCTCCCTGATCAACAAATCCAAAACAGAGGCCCAATCAACAGCGCTTTATCAGAATAATGTTCCAAACCCTCCTTCTCACTGTGATTGCTTCCATTGTTATGTAGATGGTGGGTATGGTGCGACTAAAAGAAATCTTTGGAAATAGCCCTTTTAATTGCGATCTCGTCATTTGTCAGAAAAGTTATGATCTTTCCGTATCTCTCATTTCCTCCTTTATGTGCCAACAATCGCCTAATCTGGGAAGCATTCAATTTGGAGGAGGCTATCATCTCCTCTCATCGCGCTCTTTCCACCGCAAAGGATTTTCCTCCTAACGAAGTGGCTGCTATTTCGAGAAAGCATTCATTAAAACCGCCGCTCTTTTGTTTAGGGGACAATGAGAGTTTAAAGTCTTGCGGAGACTCTTGTGTTAAATTGCGTTAACTCTTGTGATAGATTAAGGGCTGCGATGTACCTCCGGGTCTCTGTGCTGTTCTTGGAAAGGACTTGTAAAGCAACTCAGTGCTAAGTACATCATGTGTCATTTAGTTAAAACACCATTTGGAAAATCAATAAGATTGTAAAGTTGAAGAACAGCGTCTTTTGTTCTTTTGTTCATAATCGTAGCGGGAGGACACAAAGTGGGCCGTCGGGGTATCAACCTGGTCAATATCTCTTTAATCCTATAAGTTAGTACCTTGTAGATCAAAGCCAGGAATATATGGAGATATGAGTTCTGCTGTTCCCACAGTAACCGCTGTCGAAATAAATAAAACCGCTTTAATGGGGGTGTAAAATCAATAGTCTATTTGCAATAGGGGTTCTCGCTCTGTGGGTGAGCCAGCATTGAGAATAGCCCAATCTGCTTGCCTGATTTGAGCTTGTTAAGGGGTGTCACTGCTGGGGTCCTGATGGGACGACTGCAAGCCACATGTAAAACCTCTTGTGTGCCGCTTTACACACAAACATATGTTTATACACAAGCGTTCAAGCTGGTGTGCCTCCCTCCCTATATGCAATTACCCAATCCGCCTTGTATCTGATGTCACAAAGCAATTTTTTATCGCCTACACACACACAAACACTCTAGATGTCAAATCACCTGCTACAAAGGTCTGTTTCCTTTAATGATTATCCTACAGTCCTGGTTAGAGCTAAATCACAGGGGCATTGCATTACACAGATGAGGTGTTATGTGATATTGATTACTTGAGTTTGTTGCAGGTATTCATTTTTTTTTTTTTTACGGAACCTGCAATACAAACATGTAGGTCAGAGGGACTCCCCTGGGAATAGATTTATCCGGCAATTTTCCCCGGTAAGTATGTATAGAGTTCAAGAGATTCTGTGCAAAATGCCTTTGACAGCAGCGTGCTGTGACAGCTTTATCTAAGTGGATATGTGTTTAAAATCTCTGTCCTAGATATCACAACAAATGTAGACCTGGATCCAATCTGTTATTTTCATCAGAGACAATGACAGCTTAGTCTTTATTTCGGGCCATTAATAGTCACATTTACATTTTACATGTACTGTATTCATTAATCAGAAACTTTTATCCAAGACGACGACAGTGCAACAACATAAGCGATTCATAATGTGTTTGTGTCTCTAGATGTTTCTTGAAGTTAGCGAGGGATCAGCAGTTGGGAAAATCATTCTATCAAAGTTTTAAAAAACTATTTTTGAGCTATTTATTTATTTACACTACTGTTAAAAAATTTCGGACGTTTTTTTATGTTTTTGAAAGAAGCCACTTATGCTTATGCTCTTATGGTTAATTTGATGTTATTACAGTTCAAAAGTACTGTTTACTATTTTAATGTACTTTAAAATATAATTTTGTCCTGTGAAACTACTCTAGGGGTTTTACTCTACAAACCCCCCCCCTCCCCCCCTCTACAAACCACATTCCCCCCCTCCCAAACGAAACAGAAAAACAATGCAATGCGTAATTCAAAATACAGGGAAACGCTTATGAAAAGGAAATCGAGAAAATTCCTTTGTATTAACACAGAACGTTGTCTTCTGAAGATTTATTTGTAAACCTGCATTAACTGTATTAAGTGTCACCTTCAGGCTTTCTTGATCTTCACAGTATGTAAATCTATAACCTAACCCTGTGTTGAAACTCCCGCACACACAGAGCTCATTGTAGATGGCTGCTATTCCAGCCATGCAGGGTTTACGAAGGGTTAAACATATTCTTCTATTTGCAGAAAGAGAAGAACAGGTCTGAAGGGTGAAATCACAGAGATATGCCTACCCTCTGTTCATAAGACATGTGATGCTAATGCAGGAAGCTCTCAATGAGCTCTATTGTGCGCTTTTGAGATGGCGAGCACACATTCTGCACCGGATGGAGATGCTTGTGTGTGCTTGTGCCATAACCTTTTTGTAACTCATCAGGAAAATATGCCACATCAAATGTCCAGATGATCTCTTGATAACGCATGAATTAGAGGGGAAATTTAAAAAAAATCCCCTCAAGGTTGCCAGAGATTGTCAAAAGCGGATCTTTCAGAGCTGTTTTCCGAAGAGCTCGTAACAAGGAGTGTTTTATTAGTTAAACGCCTGCTGTAATCACGGCTGACGGTTGTTTTAGCACTTAAACCCACGTACAAAATCAACACTAGATGACCTTTCAAAAAGATTTGCCAGAGTTTAGTCAAGCATTGAGTATGAAATTAATTTCCTTTGGTAAATTTCAGCTTTTGAAACCAATTCCGATCTGGAGGACACTCGCATTAGAGATTTGATATTTGTTAAAGGCACGTACGTGATCCTGTTAAATCCTCACATCTGCCCTCGCAGTGTTTAACTACACGTTCATCTCGTGTTTTCTGTCTCCGGGCTCGGCTGTAGGCTGTTACGCTGAGGTTAGGGCCCCGGTAGGCCCCATAAGCTTCTCTGATCGGATCCAGTGCCTCGGCCACCCGCTCTTTCAGGATCAATGCCAGTTGCCGCTTCAACTGTCTTTCTGATAAAGCGGTCACACACACACACACACACACACACACACACACACAGTGACATCAGATTGCCACCCGTCGCCGTGCCATTCCCAGAACACAGTGCGCTGCGGTCCGTTCGCTCTCTTTCTCTTTCTGCGGCTGACAGCTACATTAGTCTGCCTCTGAAAAGTAAAAGCAATTGCATTTTTTTTTTCATTTTTTTTTTCGGGTGAGACATGGGGGGTTAGGTTTGGGGGTGTCGAGGAAGGCATTCAATTTTGTTCCCTCTCGTCAATCCCCCTAACATGCCAAACAGTCCCGTCCGATCTCAGTGAGATAGTGATTTAATTTTAGGTGATGTATAACCAGCCAGTTGCCGTGGTGATGCTCGGAGGGGGGTGATCAAACCTGTTTTTCACAAACTCATAGAGGCATATACTGTATTCTGTATATGACTAGAGCACATATCTCAGTATTCCAGAGTGGAGATGTCCAGCACTGACCATTTATCAGCACTGACACGGCTAGTGTTTACACGTCCCTGAGAGAGGCAGGAACAACAGCCCACAACTGAACACTGATACACTGACACACATTCTGTGTGTACACTAATGTCTTTTCTTTTTTGGAGTAGTAACTGTGGACTTTTTTTTTACCTCCTGATTTATTTACTACAGACTTTTTGCATCAATGTTGTTATTGTTAACTTGAACTAAATCTAAAATGACAATTTTCAATAATTGAGATTAAGCTGAAATAAAATCGTTTTATCCCTTAAACCGACCAATCAGATAAATCTGTGGGTGGGATAAGGATACTTACAGACTAGCATATTCTGACGACAAACACATCTTCTGTTCAATTGCATTAAGCGGTTTTGAACACAAGAAGACATCCTACATGAATGATCACTTACAAGGTAGCAATATCAAGGCAACAATGAGTCAAACAGAGTCTTACAAACAGTCTTACAAACACACTCCCACTTATAGGCATAAGTTATACTTCTGCTGCCACCAATCTACCGCAGGGCATCATCTGCAACCTGATATCTGAAATAAAGCGACAGAGTGAAATAAACAGAAAAATGTTCCAGCGGCTTGTCGAGTCCCGGTTAACAAGCTCTGTCATATCCCTCTCAATCCTCTGACCTAAATATATCACTCACAGGTCACAGAGAGTTCAACAGTTTAGCGACCCTTGTTTCATTTCAGAAACGTCCATGTACAGATTTGACGGAACGAATCAAAACGTGACCGCTGGGGTAATATGACCGTGTCAAATGTGCCTGTTGATTAGTCGGTGCGTTTGATTCTGGTGGTGTACACCATGCTTGTCTTTGTAAAAGGGGCATATCAAGGCTCTGTATGAACCTACGCCAAGCATAAGTAGGTCTCCACAGATGAGGCTTATACATATACAGACACTGAATGCTAAGTGGGCATCCAGTGCTTCAGATAGCAGGAAATAGGTTATTATGTTAGCACTCAGATGAGATACATGTGTTAATGCTAAACATTTACTTAAGCAAATAAAATGCATTATTGCATTCAATTTCATACATTCTTAAATTTAAATATTAAAATCAGTTTACCAACATTTTCAGAAACAGGTCTAAATGATTTTTAATGGTTGATACATTTTTTTAATTGTTTTGCATCGCATAACATCATTTATGCTTTCCGTCATTTTCACAGTCAAGCTTTTGCTCTTTTCTAATGTAAGGACCTGCGTGTTTTGATGGTTTTAAACACAATTTTAAGGTAAAATAAAATAATAATAATACTATATATATATATATATACATGTTAAAATGTGAAATAGGTTCCTCAGAGAGAATTCAAGCATTATTTTTCTTCGTTTTCCTTATTTAACAATTAACAGATAAGGCAGAAAAAAATTATATGCAGTAACAATTTATTCCAGTCCAGAATATTATCCTATTGATTAGTACATTGTTTACTGAAATCTTCAGTTTTTTCCGATCTGTTAGCAATGAAGGAGGGCGGAGCTTAGCAAATGGTCTTAGTTTTTTCCCCTGTGGTGAAAATCAAGCTTTTAATGTTGTTTATACGTCTATGTAGTGTTTTTAATATGCTTTAAGACAAACCATGTGCAAATTCACAAGTCAACACCATTGCTGAGTATTTTCTCCTTAAAATTGCAGTGAACCAAAGACAGTCTCAAAAACGCGGTTTGAAATCGCTGGTGTTTCTGATGTCACAAACTACCTTGTAACCAATCACGTCAACGTGTGATCGCCAACGAGTGGAGTCGGGGCTAATTTGCATATTCATAGAACCACATATACTAAATGAGGCAAGGTTTTAGAGTTACATTCAAGCTATTTAACACTCACAGTTGATTGAATATAGTGCAACAGTGCCCATATTTCTGAAAAAAAAAAAATTCTCTTTAACCAAACCAACTAGCAATGAGGTGTATGACAACATTACCAAACTTTGATTTGAAACAAATAGTATTTGTACAAGGTACAATAGGTAGGTTTCTTTACTTACAAAACACAGCACTATACAGTTTGATTTTAGCAAAGCCAAGCTAACATGTTACACAGCTTAGCTAACATGTTGATCTCTAATGAGAAGCACCAACAATAGATGGAAACAAATATTGATTGAAATAGTGATAGAACTAATAAAATGTATGTCCACATCCACTTTTTAGACTAGTTGGCCAGTTGGATCCTGTTTTAGCATTTGGCTAACATGAGCTACTTTGGAATACGCAGCATTTTCTTTTGGATCCTTTGTGTCGTAAGTACAATTATAATAAGCAGCTCATTAGGTTTTGAAACAGTTGTGGAGATGAATGAACTTACACATGTACAGTATGTTATTATTACAATGTCACATTTGAGAGGTTGTTTCTCAGGTCAATTAATAGATTAATACTTGCGGTTGTGGTGTGTTCAGTTGACTGACTAATGTTGTTTTCTTAGTTTGGGGTCTGGAGCTTTGCCTCAGTCACTTGTACAACAAACTTTGTGTACTGTTAAGCGTAAAACTGTCAAGATTACAGGAGATCTTCCTCTTGCTACCTACCATCCATCACTGCTCATGCCCACCTGAACAGGTGCTGTGCCCTCCCATCGGCTCTCATTGACTGTCCTGCCCGCCCATCATGGCAACAAAGCTCTCTAATTGGTTCTCAGTGGATTATCCGGGGTTAATTAACTGCTGTCTTTGATGGTGGAAGGCTCTGATGAAGGTCTGTCATGCTGAATGATGGGGCTGCCCGGGACAGAGGCTGAGAGTGTGGCCAGGGTTTCGCCTCCTCTCTTCTCTCCTTCATTCCTGTGTTTCAGCATCTCAGCTATAAAGGATTAATGACACCATTACCATGATTTATTTCTGTGTGGATTTGTGTAGAATCATCAATCTGTTATGTTTTTTTCCTTCCATATAGGCTGATGGTAAATCTTGTATTTTTGTCTTCTTCTTTTTTTTTCTTTATGTCTACAGGCAAGCCCGTGATGATTATTACAGAGTACATGGAGAATGGATCGTTGGATACTTTCCTGAAGGTGAGGAAGGCAAAACGCCCATGGCACAAGTCCACACCGATATTCACATGCCATTTAAGATGCTGCCTTACATTTAATTACCTACAGCCAATAAATGAGCATCGCTCAAGGGTATAAACCACGGATACCTCCCTGAAAGTCTATTACTGGAGGGAAATTAAGCATGGAATTAATGCCTGGTTGAGGCAGCACAGATTCAGTTGCGTACTGTCCATTAGGGCTCTCGCATCCTGTCTGTTGTACAGCGAACGATCCAAGGTTATTATAGTTTGTTTCAGTTTAGTTTTCATTTCCTTCTGTTGCGTTTTTATATACTTATTTTTAGTTAAATATTTTCTGTTTAGACTCAACAGAATATTCCCATCTAAAATAGATTTCGCATGGTGCCATTCGCATTTTTCAGAGTAATGGTTGAATTAAACTGCATCACGCACTATATTGCCATTTATTTTTGCAATTTTATTTTTAGTTTATTTTTCATTGAAAGTTTAGTTATTTTATTTATTTGCATTAAATATTTTTATTATTATTCATATATTTAAAAAAATGTCTTTGTCTTTTGGGCCTTTGAGTTACACTTTATTTCGATAGTTTACTTTAGACATTCTACTAACTATAAGTAACTTTACAACTACATGACAACTAACACTCATTAATTTGCAACTACATTAGAATATTAGTAGACTGTTAGGTTAGGGTTCGGTTTAGTAGAATACATTGACATGTAATTGTAAAGTTACTTATGGCTCTTTTCCACTGCATAGTACGGTACGGTTCGGTTCGGTACGGCACGCTTTGGCGCTTTTCCACTGCATAGTACGGTACGGTTCGGTTCGGTACGGCTCACTTGTGGTGCTTTTCCACTGCATGGTCCGGGACGGTACGGCTCGCTTCGGCTCGCTTTAAATGGTACCTGGTCTGTTGAGGTTCCAAGCGTACCGTACCGGTACTAAAATGTGACGTAAAAACACTGCAGATCACTGATTGGTCAGACAGAATCGTCACTACCAGCGTCATTGGACACTAAACCCGCTAGATTTAAATAACCAGTAGACAACAGCCAACGTGGTAGCATCTGTTTTTTAAACTTTAAAAACAAATGGCTGAATCGTGGTCAGTGGACGAGGTGCAGACGTTCCTCTCGTTGGTTGCCGAGGAGCGGATCCAGCGAGAGCTGGATGGGGCAAAACGGAATGAAAAAGTGTTCCAAGAAGTAGCTCAGCTCTTAGCCGCACACGGCTATCACCGGACCTAACGTTACAAGTGTAGGGACAAAATAATGATCAGTCCCAGCTTTTCCACTGCTGGTACGGCTCGGTTCGGCTCGGTACGGTTCGACTCGGCGCGGAACGGTTCGGCTCGCTTCGCTTTTCCACTGCGTGGTACGACTCGACTCGACTCGGTACGGCACGGTTCGGTTCGCTTTAGCTCGGTTGCTTTTCCACCGCAGTTAGTACCTCTTCAAAGTGGGTGGGACTGATCGTTATTTTGTCCCTACACTGTTGTAGGTCCGGTGATAGCCGTGTGCGGCTAAGAGCTGAGCTACTTCTTGGAACACTTTTTCATTCCGTTTTGCCCCATCCAGCTCTCGCTGGATCCGCTCCTCGGCAACCAACGAGAGGAACGTCTGCACCTCGTCCACTGACCACGATTCAGCCATTTCTTTTTAAAGTTTAAAAAACAGATGCTACCGCGTTGGCTGTTGTCTACTGGTTATTTAAATCTAGCGGGTTTAGTGTCCAATGACGCTGGTAGTGACGATTCTGTCTGACCAATCAGTGATCTGCAGTGTTTTTACGTCACATTTTAGTACCGGTACGGTACGCTTGGAACCTCAACAGACCAGGTACCATTTAAAGCGAGCCGAAGCGAGCCGTACCGTACCGGACCATGCAGTGGAAAAGCACCACAAGTGAGCCGTACCGTACCGAACCGTACCGTACTATGCAGTGGAAAAGCGCCAATAGTCAGTAGAATGTCTGTTGGAAGACCATCAAAATAAAGTGTTAGCAGATATTAAGCACATAGTCTACTAATAGTTTAATTACTGGCAGTTGTCTTGTAGTTGCAAAGTTACTTACTGTATATAGTCAGTCGAATGTCTAAAGTGGACTATCGAAATAAAGCGTTACCCGTCTTTGTTTTAGTAAACGATAATAACACTTGAACGTGTATTTGAGTGAACGTGTTGTGAACGTGTCTCGTACAGAGACAGGAAGTGAGTAAATGAACTCGGTAGATTTATAATAAGGTTACGCTCGCTCCACCAAGCTGCCATAATGTCTCCTCTGCAATCCTCACTAATTTATTACCGCCTTTGTCACCCAGCGGATCAGGCCACGAAGTTTTATTACGCACAGCACAGATACGTTTTCCTTTAAGTCAGGACTCTTTTTAATTGCCTACACTTTGAGAAAATGAAAATGAAATCTAACACCCCCACCCCTAAAAATGGGCCTGTCTGAGACTTTCGATCTTTCTCTGGCGTACATAATGAATCCCATAAATACCCCCTTAGCCCACATAAAAAGCTAATATAATTATGGGGTCCGTTTTATGGCTAATAGCTCATAGTTCGGCCACCCAGCTACATGTGTTTAATTAGAAGACAGATCAGTTAAGCATCACTTACTAGTAGCAAAACAAATGATTTCTCTCTGTCTCTATGTCTGCGTCTCTCTGCTCTTCCTGTAAGTAGTGTGGCTTCTGACAGTAGATTGATAACAACCAGTTGATCAGGCCGGACGATCAATCAGCGGCCACATTTCACAAAACACAGCGTAATTAACTTACCCACATTATGATGCATGAAATACTATACGAGCGCATGTTTTCTGATTGATATTGCTCGGAGGTACAAAAGTGGGGTTTTAACAAGATTAGTGTACTGCCCAGATATGGAGATTAAGACATTGAGCTAATTGCTTATTGCGAAGATTGTTTTTGAGGCAAAATGGATGTCTGAGCTCTTTTGTTTAGCTAACAGAGGCACCAAATCCATATGGTTTTACATTAATAAAGGCCTGTCAACATTATAGCAATTATGGCAGAAAGAGCTGTAAAACCAGAGGTCAGAGTCTTTTGCATAATGAATCAGAACTCGGGGCAAAACCAATGGATCTGTGAAAATGGAGGGTTTGAAAAATGCATGAAGTCTGAATAATGGAATGTAGAAATTTTAACAGAAAGAAAATCTTCAGACATTTATGAGCAAATTAATATTCATTTGAATAATATTTGATAATAATAATTATTATTATTTTGATTATTATTTATATTATTCCAGTGTGTATGTATGTATACCGGTATATATATATATATATATATATATATATATATATATATATATATATATATATATACTCACACACTATTAATGTGATATATAAATAATATTTAATAATAAAGATTTGTAAAATAATAAAAGGTTGTTAGTTCATGATACCTGATGTTAACACATTGTAAAGCATTAGCAACCTACTTACAGTTGCCTCTGCATGTAAATAAAGGTTCCAGTTCAAACCACAATGGGTTTTGCATCCTGCTGCCAAAGGAGAACAGTTTAAAGTTTTTTAAACCTTTGTTTTCACAGTGTACACCACCTGTAAAATCTATAAAAAACTAACACGTGCCATCACTTTCTCTTGCAGAAGCACGATGGGCAGTTTACAGTCATTCAGCTGGTGGGGATGATGCGTGGTATTGCCTCAGGAATGAAGTATCTGTCTGACATGAGCTACGTCCATCGTGACCTGGCGGCACGAAACATCCTGGTGAACAGTAACCTGGTGTGCAAAGTGTCCGACTTCGGCCTGTCCAGAGTGTTAGAGGACGACCCTGAAGCTGCGTACACCACACGGGTAAAACAACTTTCCCTGTCAAGGTTATTTTAGAGTCATTATAAATTTGACAAAAACAGGGAATGAAGAACGAATAAAAAAATTCATGGTATTTATTGTTTTGTAACATCTTGTTTGCTGTATACATTCTGTTTTGGTTGCTATTTGTTTAGTGGTTTTTCAGAGCTAGCTTTCATTGCCGTCTCATTTTTTGCGAATACGGTAAATCTGAAAAATCCCGTAAGACCTTAGTTAAGAAATATTGATTGAAATGTCTGATCTGAATAGAGAAAGAGATGCCTCTTATGTTCTTTAAAAGTGTTGGATTGTGTGAATGAACTAAGATGAGACACAGAGAGAAAGAGGAGGGATGTTTGAGAAGCGAGTTGGCTTTCTCAGGGGTTAGTTTCTCTGTCCACACAGCATGTATTAATTACATCCGTTTCTGACAGGACAGCCTACACTCGTTCTTCTAGAGCTCTCTGTCCTTCTCAGCTCGGTAATTGGTGAGCACCCCTGTGGATGCGCATGAAGGCCAAGGGCAAGAGAGGGATGCGAGGCTGTGTGCGTGTGTGTGTGTGTGTGTGTGTGTGTGTGGCCTGGTAAACCCTACGTTATGGGGACAAAATGTCCCCACAAGGATGGCAATATCCGAAATCCTTGTTCGTGTGGGGACATTTTTTGGTCCCCATGAGGAAATCAGCTTATAAATCATACTAAGTGATGTTGTTTGAAAATGTAAAAATGCAGAATGTTTCCTGTGATGGGTAGGTTTAGGGATAGGGTTAGTGTAAGGGAATAGAATATACAGTCGGTACAGTATAAAAATCATTATGTCTATGGAAAGTCCCCATAAAACATGAAAACACAACATGTGTGTGTGTGTGTGTGTGTGTGGCCTTCAGTGTGGACAAAGCATAGACTCAGCAGGAGAATCTGTTGTCACGTTCAAACAAGGGAGGGAGGTGCTTGTACAACCCTGAACGGACCCCTGCAGATTGCCTTTTGATGCTCGTGTGTGTGCGCGCTTGAGACAAAATGTGTTTCAACAGGGAGGAACTCTTAAAATATAAGTGTCTCTGACATTCAGCGCCCCGTGCCCCGTTGCTTCAAGCCCTGAAAATCATGAAGAGACAAAACCCTTCAGGCCACGCGAGGCAGCCGTTTATGTTGCTCTGACTTTATATAATTAAAAAAAATTGTAAAGATCGCTTTTTGAAATTCTCTTTAAATGATTTTACCCCATGGGCCCTGCTGCCGTTCTTTGGCACTCTCGTCACGTATGTCTATATAGAGTACAGCCAGTTTGTCTTTTGTTTGACTTTGACTGTAGAGATTAACTACAAACTACTGCAGCTATTTAAAAAGGCATTTAGGGAAATACAGACCCCTTCATAGTGCTGGAATGGAAAGGCAAATATTGTATCTATTCTGTTGTTTGTTTATGGGTCTTTAACTTTCAGAGAATGAAATATCTTAAAACACATTTTTCACACTCTCATTAATTTTAGTAGTGTACTAACAACGTCCGACCGACGTTCAGTCATTTTTTATCCTGGAAATTACACCACAATGTTATTTCAGCTACATCTCAGCTTGTATATTGTGTTGAAATGACGATGATGGAAATGAACATTTTTGGAATAAAATAGTCTTGCTACAGTAAGGCTAATTTCATAGCTAGCATTTTAGGTGTCTTAAATAGTGACAATTAAAGGTCCAGTGTGTGATTTTTAGCGACATCTAGCGGTTCGGTTGCGAGTTTACACTAAGGGCTCAGCCCACCGCTTACCCCTCCCTTTCGAAGAAGCTACGGTGGCTAAAACGGGACAAACATCGTCGTCTGAGACAGCAGAGAATAGCCAGCGTAAACCAAGTTTCTGTACCACAGTCCATTATAAACCACATCATGGATAAAGTTTCAGGTGAGGATCAAGGGTCTTAATATATAATATAATAATAGTAATCAGCTGATTGTCTCACGAACGTAACCAGCACATTCTCCCCACATAGCAAACCCATAATACAGCGAGGGAGAAGAACCATATGAAACTATGCAACTATATATTTTTTCTAACAGGGTAGTAAAAGTTTAGCTGGCTAATATGAGCTGTTACTGTGGCTGAGCTGGTTAAAGCGTTAAGCCTTGTTTAAACTCGACGCGTCCCCATGAGCCCAAAGGTGCGTGCGGCAAAAATGACGTGATTGTAACAGCGCGCGCGCCTCCGCATCCCCTAGACACACTTACTACACACACAGTAGGCTTTTTTTTCTCTGATTTTGGAAACTCGATCGACTTAAAATGCTTCCAAGATCGACGGGTTGGTGATTCCTGTAACTGTTTTACGGTCAATGACAAGAGTAGCCTACTAATCAGCTGTCTCACGAACTTAACCAGCACATTTATCCCCACATAGCAAAGCCATAACACAGCGAGGGAGAAGAACTAAGTTACATGAAACAATCCAACTACATATTTACACCACTGACAAGGGAAAAGTCACTACTCACGGTGTTTATGACTAGCTTCTTCTAGCTTCCTGCGGCTTCTCTTTCAAGGTAGTGACGAAACGCGCTCTGTAACGCTGTTTGTTCGCGTTCGGCTACGGTAGAAACATGACGTCACAATATGGCGACCTTCATAGAAGGGGATTCCCGCGCCTATGTAGATATAAATGCCTCATTCTAAGGTAATAAAAACATTACGGTTTATTAAGGAAGTTCTTTATACACCACTGAACACATAGTTATGGATGTCATATTGCATTTCTGTTAATAAATACTCAAAAATGTTACACACTGCACCTTTAAGCCATACACTAATGTTAAAAAGTTTGGGGTTAGTAAGGTTTTTTTTTTTATGTTTTTAAAATAGGTATCTTATGCTCACCAAGGCTGCATTTATTTGCTCAAAAATACTGTAAAAACAATAATATTGTGAATTATTACAATTTTTTTTTAAAAGAGCAGCCATTACTCCAGTTTTCAGTGTCACATGATCCTGCAGAAATCTTTCTAATATGCTGATTTGGTGCTCAAGATATTTTATTTAGTATCAGTTATTAAAACGGTTGTGCTGTTTATTATTTTTGTGGAAACTGACACTTTTTTTTTAGAATTCTTTGATAGAAAGTTCAAAAGAACAGCATTTATTTCAAATAGAAATCTTTTGTAAAATTATACATGTTTTTCCTGTCCCTTTTCATCAATTTAATGTGTCCTTGTTGAATAAAAGTATTAATTTCTTAATAAAAAAAAAACATCTTACTGACCCCAAACTTTTGAACTGTAGTGTATTTTCACATTTTGTGCACAATTACGCACAATACAAACTATTACTTATTTATTTATTTTTATTTATATGACGTGTCATATTTAATCCCAAGCTCTTCACTGACACTGTTATCACTTGGTAACCAAGTACACCATTTTTTTTTTTAGAAAACTTGTTTGGTGTGGTAGAAATTATTCCACAAATGAGGGACAATCCTAAGTTTTGAAAATGACAGAAATCATTTTCTCTCATATAGCAAAAAAAAAAAAAATTCAATCAACCCCTGGAACATGAAAGTACCTGATTTTAAAGAAACACCATCTTTTTATTTCCTTTTTAGGGTGGAAAAATTCCCATTCGATGGACGGCTCCTGAGGCTATAGCGTACAGGAAGTTCACCTCAGCAAGTGACGTTTGGAGTTACGGCATCGTCATGTGGGAGGTGATCTCATATGGAGAGCGGCCTTATTGGGAGATGTCTAATCAAGACGTAAGTGTCCTTGAGAAACTGGAAACACTCATGTTCTCTCGTGTATTGTTTAAATTGAAATCTGCTCCACTAATATCTAATACCTCCACTAATATCATTTCCATTGAAGCCTCTTGGGAGAGGGGGGAGGGCAGAGTCTCCGAGCAGTGTGTCCTTGCAAGTAAAATCTTCCTGCAGTGATGTCTGTATATAAAGCGCTCGAATGACAATGGTTTTAGGAGCCTCATAAACGAGAGCTGTCCAGCTGCTCCTGCATTTAATTCAAGCCAGTGAAACACACTTCATCCCTCACTGCTATATTATGCTAACAGTTTCTGACTTCTCCATTTATTACCATCAGAGGAAATGTCAGAGAAAATCTTGAAGACCTTCAGGGCACCGCTGATAAAGATTTAGATCTTCTGTGCTCATTCTGAAACACAGAAGAATGTTTCATGTCTAAAAGAAAATAGCTCATTTGATTTAAGAACATGAAGTGGCAGAGAACAGGGACTGTTTTAACCATAGCAATGAGTTATAGTCACATAGGAGATGTCTTGTACCAATGAATGTTACATGACTTAATTAAAGGTTCTTATGTTTTACACCATGGAATAGACAAAAGGTGATTTAGATAAAGTAATATAGAAATGTAAATGTGATGTTCCTTACATTAATATACCATGGTAACTACTACTAAACCTAATTTTTCCACTAAAGTACAATGATAGCATACCAGGTGCTTGGTATTAGCCATTAACAGTGTTATCAAAAGAAGAAACGGACAGAAATATTTGCATTTACTTTTACTTACATTTAAAAAAGATCCTACATTAATTTGGTATGGTCTTGTAGCAACATTAACAACAGCAGCAATGAAACTGGAAAAACTACGTAACCTAAAAATGTGCTTCATACAAATGTGCTATTACTTTATAATATAGCAACTATATTACTGGATTTTACTTGAGTCAAAAATATGATTTTATTTGACTGAATAATAAAAGTTATTTTAAGGGACAAATACAGTAGAAATGTATCCTTGAGGTTACATACTGGTGATTTTCTGCCAGAATATTATCCGTTGAGTTTACGGGCATCTCTAACTCTAAAACACAAAGCAATATGCGTAACTCAAAATATGGGTAAAACACCTGTGAAAAATCATTATGGAAAATCTTTTCATGTTAACACAGTACAATGGGCCCTATTTTATGGACTTTTCTTAGAGTGCAGTTTCACGTTATGTTCTTTGTTCGTTGTAATGTATTTTGATGTATGTGCCTCTGTTTCAGGTGATTAAAGCTATAGATGAGGGTTACAGGCTGCCCGCTCCGATGGACTGTCCCGTGGTCCTCCACCAGCTGATGTTGGACTGCTGGGAGAAGACTAGAAGCGAACGGCCCAAATTTGGGCAGATTGTCAACACTCTTGACAAACTCATCCGCAACCCCAACAGTCTGAAAGAGCTTGCCAACAGCTCAGTCTGGTGAGAAACTGATATGAACCTGTGCTTCAGCTTTTCACACTATGCTTAACCCTGCATTAAGGCCACTTTTCTTTAACCCTTGGTTATGTAATGTTTATAGATAATAAATAATCATCATAATAATCAATAAATCATGTAAAATCTTGTTTTCCTGTAAAAAATATCTAAATATACTTTAAACAATATAAATTAAAGATAAGATAATTTACACTACCATTAATTTTTTTGAAAGAACTTAATACTTTTATGTAACAATGCATTAAACGTATAAAAAGAGACAGTAAAGACATTTATAATATTGCAAATGATTTCTATTTAAAAAAATATATTTATTTTTCAGAGCATATATCTTTATTTTTATTTTCTTTAGAAAAAATATTCAAATTAATGTAACATTAGTGTCTGAGGTAGACACTTAAAGAGGTTGCATGTTCATCACTAAATATGAAAATGAGAAAGCTACCCCAAGAGTTTTGCTAATGTAAAATGTGTTAAAAAAAAAAGTATGATCAGACCTGATGGATCCAGATAACCCAAGATTATGTTAACTCAGGGTTATAAAGAACCGTTGTTTAACCATTTATTAACATTGTTTAAATATGATAAAGTGGTGGAAACATGAAACACAAAGAACAACACCAGTTTAAACCAAAGGATTGTCTATTTTAAAGTGAACATTTAAAAGCCACAAAAACAAATCCCTAACAGCTCAAATAAATCCAGAGAAAATCCAATCCAGCTTTTCTTTGTCTGCCCCATGAACTCTCAAATCTTTCGTTTAATGTGAGACAACAAGCTGATAAAGTCCATATCGTCTAATATAACCAAACCTAGTGTCACTGATCCTTTTCCAGCAGACATTCATCTCGCAGCTTTGTAAAAAGTCGTTGTCGTATAGATAGCCTGAACCCCTATTGTAAAACCTGACATGAGACAGAGCGCAGACTCCCCCCTCCACCTGCGGTTTATCAGGAGCGCTCGAGCCGGAGACGCAGAGTTCACATTACAGCCGTAAAGCTAGTGAGTCAGAGCCCTTCTTGAGATATACGCTTCTTCAAGCCCATCACAGTCTCTCTGATTACAGCCCAACCTGCCAGTCATTTTATCCCTCTGTGTCCAAAGAGGACAAAGAAGAACGAGGGCGTTAAATACATCCCAGGTCTGAGATTGAATTGACCCCCGGATTTCACTCAAACGCTGCTGTCACTCAACATTGTGAGCCTAACCCGCCTGTCACGAAGAACGGAAAGGGAACACAATGGGTTTTAACCTCTACCGCAACTCTTTAACTCTTTATCCTTTTCTCATGAAATTACTTAAGATATCGACTTCTCACAAGGAAGTGCAAGGAAGTTCTTGGATCAACTTGCTTTTTTGGTCCTGAAAAATCGCTATCATTATACTCCTAGACAAATGACAGTTTGATTGGATTTTTGTTAACTGTAAGCCTGAAGCCTTAACACTATAACCTACAATTCCAACGACGATTTATTACGCAAGAGCAGTTTTCCATTCTTTAGCATTGAACCACACCATAATTGATACAAATCCAATTTCCTTTCCAGGGAAGACCCCACCACCCCAGAGTTCAGCGTGAGTACGGTGGATGAATGGCTAGACGCCATCAGTATGGGCCAGTACAAGGACAACTTCGCCAGCGCTGGCTACGTTTCTCTAGATTCCATACTGTACATCAGCTTGTGGTAAGTTTGTGTATCTGGGCAAAGGCTCACATCTTGGCAAGTGTTCAGACCAATTTTTTTATTTTTAATATTTTATTATTTATAATTATTTGGGGGGAATAAGATTTTTTATTATTTGTTAATAATTTATTATTATTGTTTTATTTTTTATTTCAATTAAATGCTGTTCTTTTTAACTTTCTATTTGTCAAAGAAACCTTAAAAAAAAGTATCAAGGTTTCAAAAATGTTAACGTCTATAATAAGAAGAAATTGTACTTGAGCATCAAATCAGCATATTAGAATGATGAAAATGCAGCTTTGTCAATTCAGCCGCAATATGTGTCATGCAAAAAAAGTCGATTGATTTGTATTTTTATAATGTGCTGCTGGGTAGCTCTGCCCACAAAGCAATCTCTTCGGTTATAAAATTATGCTCCACATTGAAGCACATCAAATAGGTTCTGATTACTGTACTTTTCCCCCCCCTTTCAGTAAGGTTCAAAACAATTACTCAGAAACTTGAAATGAGACATCAGAGAAAAATTGTTGCTAGAAGGTGTTTATCGCAGTGATGCCATAGAAAAACATTTTTGCTTCCTCAAAGAACCTTTCAGTGAACACTTCTTAATATAACCATTTATTTTTATGTGAAGAACATTGAAATAATTTAAAGAACCCTTTTCCACTCTAAATAACCTTTTGCGCAATGGAAAGGTTCCATGGATGTTAAAGGTTCTTCATTGACCCATCAATGCCAATAAAGAACCTTTACTTTTAAGAGTGTATTTGCAGTCTGTGAGGTAAACTAAACGCTATTGGCTATTTGAAAAGGGGGAGGAGCCATTCAATATGTCCCGCCGCAGCTTCCTGTTTCAGTGGAAATTGTCAACACACCAGACAAAGCTGTGCGTTCCAAGGCACTTCAGTGGGCCTTTAAATATATTGTTCTTTAATTAATTATTCTACAACCAAACACTATTACATGATTTCCTCAAACGTGTTCTCTTTTTTTGTCCCTTCTTCCTCAGTGAGTTAAGCAAGATGGGTGTGACTCTGGTGGGGCACCAAAAGAAGATTGTCTCTGCCGTCCAGAGTTTGCACGCACAGGGGACACACGTGCAGGTATAACAAGCCTTCTCCACCGCCTGAGAGCGTACAGACTGAGAGAGTTAACAACTGCTCCCACTACAGTCCCTATCAGCAGCTTCACTGTACAGTTCCCACCCTGGATGTTTCCGCATTACGACCCTTTCGTCAGCGCTCTGGCTTCCGTCCATGCACGTCCGAGCTTCCTACGAGCCGAGGGACACACCGAGACCGATCTGCAACCGCTTGACAAGGCCACGGCAAATCAGATATGAAGTATGGTTATTAAACAAAAAAAAAGGAACAATAATACATTAGGGAGAATTCACAGCTTGTGTTTTACAGTTTCAACGTTTGCATTTCATATGTGATCTTTTGCATATCAAAGGTCGGACTATTTATGAAAAGGAGGGTTGTTGTTTCTTTTTATCACATCCATGTTTGGGATATCGGTCTGTTCTTCTACATCCACTATAAGCCACAGTACCATAACAGAAGATGTTTATAGTATATTTATTTTGTCATAATTGAGGCAATGGCTGAGCACCGATGGATTCACGTCGCTGAATCCAATATTCAGGCGAAAAGAAAAGTTTGCGTTCCACCAGCAAAGATGGCACCCGGAACGACGAAGGAGAAGTGTGAGGCCAGCGCAGGACGGCAAGATAAGATAAGATCACTATATTCTGTTTAGCTGAGAAATAACTGCTCTTCACTCATCGCTGTGTTCCTTATGCGAACAGGCGCTGAAACAGTGCAAGCATTTGAATAAGAAACCGTTTGACTTCCAGATAAAAAGTGAAATGTTATTTCTGTCCATTCGCCGCACAGACACGTTGTTTCACTGCAGCGAAAACAACTTCGAAACATTATTTACGTCATCATAACGTGTGTGTGTGTGC